>NC_138553.1:6389948-6594948 GCF_964273705.1 Natrix helvetica | reverse complement strand
AGGATAACCCACCCCATAACCTTCTGGGTTTATGTAGTTTCCTTGGCAACAGGGCTTAGAAGATTCTCCATTGTCTTCTTTACGGAGGTTGATTTTACTTTCCAATTAAGCCTGGAGAACTTCTTACTTGTCTCACATCCTTCCAACTCCTTTGCAATTGTGACCCGGCTTAGCTTTTAGTCATAGAAGCAAACAAACAAACAAAAGTAGTATTGCCATATTCCCCAGCAGCCATATCCATAATGCACTCCCTAAGGGCAAACATGGATCAAGCCCAAGTACAGAGGAAACATTTGGCATCTCCTTGAGAAACTTAGCTTCGGAAAGTCCTGAATGAAACTCTGCACTGGCGACAGGAAGAGCATCCGGGCAGTAAACGCTCAGCTTCATTCAATTGCCTAGACTCCACCCGGCAAGTGTATTATGGGGTCATTAAAAGAAGATTTTATATATATACAAATATATACAAATATATATACACACACACATATATACATATATACATATATATGCTGGTTTTTTTGTATTTGGGTCTTTTCCCGTGTAGGATTGAGATTGTCTTTGCAACGTTTCGGCAAGATCTCACCTGCCATCTTCGGGCTTGGGCTTAAAATGGGAACGGAGCTGCCGTCTTTCTGTAAATCTTGGTGGGAGGGGATGGGGTGCTGGCTTTGTTTCAGTAAGTGGAATGATTGGTTGTCTGGTTGTATCATGATTGGTAGATTGGTGCTGATTGGTGCTGGCTGTGTGTGCATTGTTGTTTTGTATTATAACAGCTTGGGTGGTGGGTGGTGTTCGTTTATTGGCTAGGGCTGGTTTCCAGATGTTTGGTAGGCGGGAGGTATCATCACGTTTATTCATGTTGTGGGGGTGTTCCTCTATTTCGATGGCTTCCATAATTATTCTCTTGTTGAGGTGTTCTGCTTTGGAGATTAACCTGGCTCCTTCAAAATTGAAACCCGGCGTTGTCCGAGTATTTATTTATAGGAGGGAAATGTCTGGATCAAATGTAATTTTTAATGTTGGATTTTCTCCCCTTACCAGAGGGTGCCCCCTTGTGGAGAACTGTGAAGCCATTGCCATGGCAACTCCACCGTGCTGTACAGTAAAAGCCATTTTACGGCAGTACAGTAGAATTCATTTTAAGGTACAACAGGCTGTATCTTAACAGAACACACACCTCAAGGGGTGTTAGGGGTGTCTTACCCCCCCTAGTATTTGTTTCCAGAGAGTAAGTCATCTGAGTACCAGGTTTGGTTGAAATTGCTCAAGGCGTTCCAGAGTTATGCTGGAACACACACACATGAGGTTAGTGCAGGGCCCACTCGGAGGCTTGGAGAGGGGGGAAAATGGGCCTCTTGGAAGCTCTGGAAGGCTGCAACATGCCCGTTGTCAGGCCTGCAGCCATCTTTTCTTTTGGATCTTTGGCCTGCCACACTTTCTAATATTCTCATATGCATTTTCTATTGTGGGAAAACGGAGGGAGGATTGTACGGCGTTAGATGCTATGTAGCCATAACAAAATTCTTTCTAGAAAGCCAAGGTCATCCTTTGTCTTTGCACCTCTGCACCTGACCGGAACTGGATGAGTGGAACTGCCAACATGGCAGTAGAAGATTGGACCAGTGGAAGATCTTGAACTTTCACCTGGATGCGGAAAACCAGAAAACTTTCAGATTCGGGTTTTCCCAGAGGTGCCAACATGGCTCTCTTAATAAATTGGAACTTTGAGGGATGCTTTGCCTTGGGCTCTGATTTAATTTTGGATTCTATTTGGAACCCTGACACCCATTTCCAGTCTCCGGAGGGCCTCTAGAGCCTGGGGGAAGCAGTTTTTGCCCTCCCAGAGGCTCGAGGAAAGCCTCCGGAGCCTGGGGAAGGCAAAAATGCCTCCTCCTGGTCATGGTACAGGAGGCTAACTAGTCCACACCCACCATGACCACTCCCACTCGGCAAACAGACAGAGAACCGGTTGCTGAAATTTTTGAAGCACACCCTTGCATGTGACACGGGAATCCTTCAGAAAGGAATTGAGGATCTACTTGAAGGACATTAATTGTTGGTTGTTATTGCCCTTGGAAAGAATCCTCCAGTAGCTAGTTACCGAACTTGATATGGGCAAGTTATTCATATAATAAAGGGAGACTGCTGCTGCTGCTGTATTGTTCTCTGAATACCCACCAGCAAACATTAATCCGAGAGTGTAAATAGCAGCTTCTATTTCCTACTAATTACCATTTTCCTAAACAACTTCTGAATATTTGATGGCTGTATGCAGACACCCAAGCATTTAACGCAAATAAATGATGTGGAAGGCAAGCAAACATGCCATTAATATTTCACGTGGCTCCTTCGGAGATGACAACTCTTCGATGGACTTCAGATCTTTTTTTTTTTTTTAGAAAAGCTGATTAGAAATGCATTTTCCAAACGGGAAGGGAAAAAAGAGACAGTTTCTAAAGGCAAAAAAAAAAAAAAAAAAAGTTTGAATTGTCTTTCTCAAGATCCTCATTTTATTCTGGGCCAACTTCTCCAATCAATCCAAATTCCAAGATCAATGTTGCTCAGAGTATAAGATGTACCGGAGTATAAAACGCACCTTAGCTTTTTGGGAGGAAAATAAGGGGGGGGGGGCGAATTCTGACTACCAGATATTCATCTGGCTACTCCTTAGCCTGGTCAGCTTCAGCACATTAGTTCGTTGGCTGGTTTTGAGGTTGGGGATGATGGGGGCTGTGCTTCCAAAGCACAGTTGATTGTCGGAGGGAGCAGCAATTTGAAAAGCAGGCAAAGCAGGGAAGATCGCTTAGCTCGTGTTTGGGCTGAAAAACGGCTTCAAAAGCACAGCTGATCCTCGGAAGGAGCTCCAGTCACTAAAGCAGGCAAAGCGGGGAAGACGTAAGAGGAGTCAGCAGCTGTTCCGGATTGCCATTTTGGGCACTGCGCGTTGAGCACTTGGACCCTGAAAATGCAACACGCGGAGCCCAAAAACACAAGCCATTGTCAATGGCAATCTCTGCAGTCATGAAGAGGACACGCGGAGGCCGAAGGGTAGGGGCCACTGGGTGTGCGGGACTACATTCGGAGTATAGGATGCACCCAAATTGTCAGCCTCTTTTAGGAGGGAAAAATACTCTGAAAAATATGGTATATAGCTGCCCTTTAAAAAAAAAAAACAACTCGGGGTAGCATATTCCGGACTATAATATGCACCGGAGCATAAGACGCGCCAAGATTTTGAAGAGGTAAATTTTTTAAAAAAGTTTTTGCGCTCTGCAAACCTCCCAAACCCTCTGCATGCCGCATATTTTTGTGAAAAGCGGGGCATACAGAGAGTCTGAGAGGCCTGCAAAGTGCTCCTGGGGGCTGGATGGGGGGCAAAGACAAGCAAAAAACGGCCCATTTTTCATGAAAATGGACCCATTTTTTGCCAAAAAAGGGGCATGCATAACCTTTAGAAGGCTTAAGGAGTGCTCCTGGGGGCTGGGGGGGGGCAAAAATGAGCAAAAAATGGCCAGTTTTTCGCAAAAACTGGGCTGTTTTTTGCTTTAAAAAAAGGGCATGGATAGGCTTTGGGAGGCTTGTAGAGTGCTCGGGGGGTGGGGGTGGGGGACAAGCAAAAACCGGGCCATTTTTTGCTCATTTTTGCTCTCCTCAGCCCCCAGGAGCACTTTGTAGGCCTCCCAAATCCTCTGCACATCCATTTTTTGCGAAGAGGGCGGGGTTTCAGGTGGCCAAAAATGCTGTGTTCAGTGGATAAGATGCGCCCAGATTTTCACCCTCTTTTTTGGGGGGAAAAGGTGTGTCTTATACTCTGAAAAATATGGTAATTAAAACAACAAGAACCCAGGGAAGTAAACCAGAATAAAACATGACAAAGTATAAAATGGATTACACCAACAGCAATTCAATGAAGCAATTATTCTTGGCAAAAATGCTACAGTGATTTGCCATTGTCTTTTTCCCAACTGTTTTTAAATTACAGTGGCCGGATTTCCTGATCATTTCCACTCGAAGTAAGGATTAGACCCAACCCTACTTAACATCAAAAATCAGCCCAGGTATATTTTGTTAGTAGACAATGCTAACAAAACTACTGCATTAAATACCAACCCAATACAATCATCTATAGTGAAAAAGCACAAAAATGACACCATCCCTAAATCACAATTTTCTATTCAGTCTGAAATCCAGAGAAAAACCCTTTACAACATGATGAATTGAAGAACAAACCCGCCAATGGAAAATACTGTGTTCTCTTTTATTCAGCCATCAATAGAGGTATTCAGTCATTCAGAATAAATTTCAGCCATCAATAGAGACCTCGAGGTAAACAACATTTACTTCTACATACCATTCAAAAGAGAACAATTTACAAATCATTCAAAAGAGACAATATAAAGCTAAGAAGGAAACAAAAAGACCAGAACACAGCCTTTCCAGGAAACAACTCCGAGATAAGCAGGGATTAACACCAGACAAACAATCAAGCAGTAAACCATACCTTAATCATGGAACTACTGTGGGGGGGGGGAACCACACCCCCACCAACACTGGCAGGACAAGCTATTCTATATAAAAAGGGAGCAAACCAGGGTGAAAATTCAGCAGGTTCTGACAGGTTCTGGAGAACCGGTAGTGGAAATTTTGAGTAGTTCGGAGAACTGGCAAATACCACCTTTAGCTGGCCCCAGAGTGGGGAGGGAATGAGGATTTTGCAGTATCCTTCCCCTGCCATGCCCACCAAGCCAGCCCCACAGAACCAGTAGTAAAAAAAAAAAGAATTTCACCACTGGAGCAAAACCCACTCCCTTCTAGTATGGATGATGTTACCTAGCTTGGTAATGAAACGTCTGCAAGAAAACAACTAAGTTGAGAGAGCACCAACAACTCCTCATTTCAACCCTAAGCTATATATATCCTTCGTTATAAGTCAGTGTTTTTCAACCTTGGCAATTTTAAGATGTGTGGACATCAACTCCCAGAATTTCCCAAACAGCATGATGGTGAATTGAAGTCTACTTAAAGCATGCTGACTGGGGAAGTCTGACAGTTGCTGTGCACATATCTTAAAATTGAGATTCAACTTTTCTACAGGGAAAGAACAAGAAAGGAAACTACTCATAAGTAATTCCATGTGTCCTTCTTGGTACTTAGGGCCTGATTTGTATTCAGACTAGCAAGATTCTGTTACTATAAGCTCATAATGAAAGTGTGAGCCAATTTGGGGTAATGATTAAGGCAAAGAGGAAGTGGAAGAGTAGGAGGAGGAGGAAGAAGAGTAAGAAGAAGAGGAAAAAGAAGAAGAGTAAAAGGAAAAAGAAGAGTAAAGAAGAGTAAAAGGAAATAGAAGAGGAAGAAGAGTAAAAGGAAATAGAAGAGGAAGAAGAGTAAAAGGAAGAAGAGTAAAAGGAAGAAGAAGAAGAAAAGAAGAAGAAAAGTAAGACGAGTAAGAAGAAGAGTAAAAAGAAGAGAAAAAGGAAGAAGGAAGAAGAGTAAGAAGAAGAGAAAAAGAAAGAAGAGAAAAAGGAAGAGTAAATGGAAGAAGAAGAGTAAGAAGCGTAAAAGGAAGAAGGAGGAGGAGGAGGAGGAGGAGGAGGAGAGGAAGAAGAGGAAGAAGAAGAAGAGTAAAAGGAAGAATAAAAGGAAAAAGAGTAAGAGTAAAAGAAAGGAGGAGGAGGAGGAGGAGGAGAAGCAAGAAAACCCAGGTGCTTTCTACATTTGGGCTAAACAACATTGATCTTCAGTGCCTAATATTTAGTTATTTGTACCTACAAGCCACAGTGATCTCCCCATGGCTTTTCTCTAGATAAGGGAAATTAGTTCGATCTGCAGTTTTGAACTGAGAAACAAAACTGCTTAAAAATTCTGGGCATGCCAAAACTGAATGCAGTATTCCAAGTGTGGCCTTACCTCCCTCTTGACCTCCCACTTCTTTGTGGACGCCCCTAGAATCTCTCGTCATAAGAGGGTTGAGTTGGGAGAGACCTCAAAGTCCTTCCCCAACTGGTATGAATTTGGTCTAGTTCAAAAGCCAATGATGTCACCGTACTCGGTAGACCAGACCAAGAAGCAGACACCACATAGACCTAAAGCTATTTTGTTTTATTGCAATGAACGTAGTAACAGAATCTTGCAAGTCTGAACATATTTACTCTCCTCTTTTTACTTTCTAGTGAATTGGGAGACAGGTTGTCTTAGGTCGAACTAATACCTTTCTATTTATTTATCAACCCATCAACAAAAGTAGTTTTAGCCTCCTTTGGAGTTGATATCATGGGGTGATGTACTTAGTGAATCTGGCAGGTATAGCAGCTCCTCTCCGCAGGTTCTGAGAGATCTTTTCCAATCCTTGTTTCGCCTAATAAAAAATGGTTAGGGGTTTAACCAGATGGTTGCAAACACCATCTTGACTTTTTTTAAAAAAAAAATCCCCTTCCTTTCCCACGGACTACCCTACCATAGTCTACAAAAAAACTTTGGACTCACCCATTTCTCATGAGGTTTCGATATTACATTTAAATTAGCGGAAAGTTTGAAGGAAAAACAAAATATTTTCATTGGAATATTTGAAGCAACCCTTGGGCATCAGGCAATAAAATAATATGTAATTAGAATGTATTTTTGGCTTGTCAGGTTTTTTTTTTAGAACAGATACCCGAGGATATATAACTAGGAAACTTGCCCAAGGCAGAAAAAATAGATTTTCCAGTCTACTTTTGTACACCCCCCCTTGAAAATGTCCCAAATTGGAAGGAGAGGGGGAGAGCGGGAGAGAGGGGGGAGAGAGGGGAGAGAGGGGATACAAGGGGTGGGTTCCTGCCAGTTCTAACCTATTCTATAGAAAAGGTTCCACAAATCTACTGTGCCGTTTAGAACCGGTTCCAGCTCCCTTCCCTTGCCCGTCCGGACATCATCAAGATGAAGAGCGAGAGGAGGAATTCTGGGAGTTGAAGTCCACAAGTCTTAAAGCTGTCAAGTTTAAACACCTCTGGGTTTTTCTTTTCTAAAGGGTTAGGGGTGCTTGACAGCTTTAAGACTTGCACACTTCAATGCCAGAGTTCCTGAGCCAACATGACTGGTACAGGAATTCTGGGAGTTGAAATCCACAAGTCTTAAAGCTGTCAAGTTTGAAAACCCTTGGGGTTTTTTCCCTAAAGGGTTAGGGGTGCAAGGGTCTTGTAACTTGACAGCTTGAAGACTTGCATGCTTCAAATGCCAGAGTTCCTGAACCAACATTTTGGTTGCTAAGCAAGAGCATTGTTAAGTGAGTTTCACCACATTTTACAAGTTGGCCATGCCTACCCAGTCACATGACTGCCAAGCCACTCCCACTCAGTCACATGGCCAGCAAGCCACTCCCACAAAGCAGGCCACACCTACAGAAGAGGTTCTAAAAATTTATACCTATATATAAACCCACCACTGGGGGAGAGAGACAGAAAGGAAGGTAGAGGAAGGGAGGGACAGAGAAAGAGGGGAAGGGAGAGGGGCAGGGACAGAGAGAGAAGAAAAGGGAGAGAGAAGAGGGGTGGAGGGACAGAGAGAGAAGAAAAGAGGGAGAGAGAAGGGGAGAGAGGGAGGAAGAGAGGCAGAGGGAGAGAGGGAGAGACACAGAGAGAGATGGTAAGAGGGAAAGAGAAAAGTGAAAAAAAGAGAGGAGGGAGAAAGAGAAAGGGGAGTGAGAAAGAGAGTGAAGGAGAGAGAAAAAAGAGGGAGGGAGAAACAGAGAGAGAGAGGGAGAAAGAAAGAGGGAGGGAAGGAAGGAGAAAGAGAGAGGGAGAAAGAGAGAGAGGGAGAAAGAGAGAGGGAGATGAGGGAAAGAAAAGGAGAGGGAAAGAGAGAAAAGGGAGAGAAAGGAAGAGAGGGAGTAAGAGAGGGGGAGAAAGAGAGAGGGGGAGTGAGAAAGAAAGAATGAAGGAGAGAGAAAAAGAGAGGGGGGAGGGAGGGAGAAAGACAGAGAGAGGGGGGAGGGAGAAAGTAAGAGAGGGAGGGAGAGAGAAAAAGAGATAGAGAGGGAGAAAGAAAGAAAGAGGTGGAGAAAGAGAGAGAGGGAAAGGGAGTGAGGGAGAGGGAGATGGAGAGAGGGAGGAAAGGAGGGAGGGAGAGAGATAAAGCATTTTCCAATACCGTATACCCATCTCACCATAAAAAAGGAGAAGAAAAAACAATCACAAATAATTCCAGAACTATATCACAAGAGTCAACGACCTGATTTATTTTAATATTAACAGCAGATGAGATTCTGATATTTCACAATTCCTGAACATCTTTTTTTCCCCTATTAGAACCTGGTCAAGGTTTTATTGAACGGGCGTTAAAAAAAAAACCCATCATCTTTTATCTTTGTTTCGGTTACACTTTCCTTCGTTTTGAAGTTGTTCCTCCTGCTGCGTTTCCATTTCCCTGGAAATGTCCTGTAACAGGTAGAACATCAGCACAGATTACCCAAAAATCTATAAAATGCATTTTGGGCTTCTGCATTTGGTGGGAACCGATACCTTCTTTATCCCACGGATAAGAAATAAATATAAAAGCTGTTATTCATGGGAAAACACGATTTATCCTCCTCACCTGTTCAACATTCTAGGTGCATTTGTTTCATAACTCCGTGATGAAAGTGGGTTTTTTTCTTGCATCGATATGCCACGCAGATATATTATTAAGAAACATCACTGCATGTCGGGCCCTTGTATTTAGACTGTCACCTGTTTATGCTCCACTATGTGGGGGGGGGGGGATCTGATGCAATTGAAATGATCTTCACACAAACAGTAGGGAGTAAATATTTGATGGATCTGCCATGCAAGGAAGGCACCGTGTTGAACCCAGAATTAAATCTAATCAGGTCCTCCTTCCATCGAGTGGGACTTGACGTAGGCCACGCGCATTGGAGGGTTGCCATTTTTTTTTTAATACCAGTTCGGGTGCGCTCATGTGCTTGCTCACACGATTCTTCTGTGCATGGGCAGAAGCGTTTGGGCAGGTGGGCAGAGCCTCCCGCCACCACTACTACTGGTTCGCCCGATCTGGGCTGAACCAGGAGCAAGCCACCTCTGGCCCTGTGCAGTGGTGGGCTCCCAATTTTTTAACAGTTGGTTCTCTGCCCTAATGACTTGCTGGGTGGGTCTGGCTGGCTGGGTGTTATGTGACTGAGTGAGCGTGGCCAACTCTACATCACCTGTGTGGGTGGTACCTGTATGGGACAGGCAGGGTTGGGGAAGGGAATCTAGGGGTTCTTGGGGTGGGGGAGGAAAGAAAGATTGTGTGTGTGTGTGTGTGTGTGAGAGAGAGGGGGGGGGAGAGAGAGAGGGAGAGGGAGAGAGAGACTGCGTCAAGAAAACTAGGAAAGCTGGCTGCAAGAGGAAGAGAAGTTGGGTAAGCTGTTTTTTGGCTGGTTTTGGACATTTTCCAGGGCATTTTCAGGCAGCTTTTTGGGCAGATTCTGGCCCAAAAAATGACCTGTTTTTTGGCTGTTTTTCAGGCTGTTTCTAGGCTGTTTTCAGGCTGCTTCCGGGCCATTTTCAGGCCGTTTTTCCTGAATAATAATACAATTGTATTGCATTGCATTGTATTGCATTGCATTGCATTGCATTGCATTGCATTGCATTGCATTGCATTGCTATGTTATGTTATGATATGTTATTCTATTCTATTCTATTCTATTCTATTCTATTCTATTCTATTCTATTCTATTCTATTCTATTATTCTATTCTATTCTATTCTATTCTATTCTATTCTATTCTATTCTATTATTGTATTGTATTGTATCGTATCATATCATATCATATCATATTATTATATTATATTAATTATATTATATTTATTATATTATATCATATTATATCATATTATATCATATTATATTATATTATATTATATTGTACTATACTATTTCTATTTATGTATATCCCACCTTATTATTTTTATAAATAGGGTGACAAACGTATACAATATGCTTTCCTCACCCTATTTTCCCAACAACAACAACAACAAAAACAACAACACTGTGAGGAAGGCTGGGCTGAGAGAGAATGACTGACCCAAAGCCACTCGGCCAGCTCTCAAGATAATGATAACAGCAATAACAGTTTCTTATTAATCCCTCAGATTCCCTAAAGGATAATTTCATCCTCACCAAAAGGTAAAATTTCTGATTCATGTGCTGAATCCGGGACAATCAGGTTGAAGATGACTTTCTGTCAGAATATTCATGAACTGGAATAGGTCATAGCAACAGGTCAGCTGTTGGGGACTGGCTGGAATAGGACATGGTAACAAGGTCAGCCAACGCATGGGCATGGCAGCTAGGTCAGCCAATGGGAACTCTTTGGTGACTGAGAGCCATGCCAGGCGGCTCAGAGCCTGGGCTTGGCTTACCAATGTAGCTCTGAGTCTGTGCAAGAGAACTAATCTAGTCTGCTCTCTGAGTTGAAACTGGAAACCAATCTCTCTTCTCCATCACGTTGGAAGAATCCGCTGTTTGTATTGTACATTTATTTATGTGTTGTTATGTATATAAAGAAGTTAAAGAATCCTGCTGAATCAGTTATCTGTGTGTGCTTTCTGGATTTAATTTTTCTGCAGCAAATTCTGACACTTTCAGCTACCAAAACCCAGTTGGTGACTTTGAGCCAGTCAGTCTCTCTCAGTCCAACCTTACCTCACAAGGCTGTTTCTATTGGGAAAATAAATGCTCAATGATAAGATGCTTTGAGTCCCGGAGAAAAGGCCAGATATAAATTAACTATTAAACAATCAACGTATTTCTCCCAGTCTGCATCCTTGACATATATAAAAAAAGAAGATTTATGAGCTTCTATTTCACCTGTCAGGTCAGCGAAGGTGAGCTGTACCTGTTGATCAGAGGCCCTCTGCAGTTTTGGTGACTTTCTTTAGCCATTCTAGCTCTTTAATTGCCTCTCCGATGGATTATGGAGAAGACAAACATCGATACTCTGTGATGCAACCGACTTCAAAGCAGAACTTTTCTTCCCAAGCAAAGCCTTAATTGACTTAATTCATCACCCACCAAGATGCATTGTGTTTGAGATTTGATTTTATAGACAGCAGTTGACTGATTTAATTAATGGCACTCTTCGATACCCTTAGATGGCTTCCACTTAATGCCAGGAGCTAAAACCTCCATTGGAGAGAGAGAAATATATAATTTTGCTTGTTTTACAGAGAGAGGGGGGAGGGAGGGAGGGGGAGAGTGAAAGGGAGGAGGGAGAGGGGGAAAGAGGGAGGGAGAAAGGGGGAAAGAGAGGGGGATGGAGGGAAAGATGGGAGAGAGGGACAGGGAGAGGGTAAAGAGAGGGAGAGAGGGAGAGGGGAAAGAGGGAGAGAGAGAGGTAGGGGGAAAGAGAAGGAAAGAGGGAGGGTAAAAGGGAGGGAGAAGGTAAAGGGGAAGAAATAGATGGGGTAAAGAGAAGTAAAAAGGGAGAGAAGGAGAAGGCAAAGAGAGAGGGATAGGAGAAAGTGAGGACGAGAGACAGAGGGTGAAAGAGAAGGAAAGAGGGAGAAAGGGTGAGGGGAAAGAGAGGGAGAGAGGGTGAGGCAGTGGTGGGATTCAGCCAGTTCGCACCACTTCAGGAGAAATGGTTGTTAGGTTTATGTTGGTAAACTGGTTGTTGGAAGAAATGATTAGGGCAGAGAACTGGTTGTTAAATTATTTGAATCCCACCACTGGGGTGAGGGTGAGGGAGAGGGAGAGAAGGAAGAGAGGAAGAGAGAGGGAGGAAGAAAGAGAAGGAAAGAGGGAGGGGGAGGGAGAAAGAGAAGGAAAGAGAGGGAGAGAGGGGAGGGCGAGGGAGAGAGGGAAGAGAGAAGAGAAAGGGAGGAGTGCCTTCCCTCTGGAATGAGCTGCCCCCGGAGCTTCGCATAATCCCTGACCTCCGGTCCTTCCGATGCGGCCTAAATAGTTGGCTTTTCCAGCAAGCCGGCCTGGCCTGTTAATTTTAACTTATTTTAAATGTATTGTCTTTTAATTCGGTTTGTTTTTTTGGATATGGATTTAATTTTTTAAAAAACTTTTGGGATGTATGTTTTTTAATGTTGTATGCCGCACTGAGTCCTTTTGGAGAAGGGCGGCATATAAATCCAAATAAACAACAAACAACAACAAACAAGGAAGAAAGAGAAGGAAAGAGGGAGGGGAGGGTGAAAGAGAAGGAAAGAGTGGGAGAGGGGAGGGGGAGGGGGAGGGAGAGAGGTTAAGTGAGGAAGAGAGGGAGGAAGAAAGAGAAGGAAAGAAGGAGGGGAGGGCGAAAGAGAAGGAAAGAGTGGGAGAGGGGAGGGGGAGGGGGAGGGAGAGAGGTTAAGTGAGGAAGAGAGGGAGGAAGAAAGAGAAGGAAAGAGGGAGGGGAGGGCGAAAGAGAAGGAAAGAGTGGGAGAGGGGAGGGGGAGGGGGAGGGAGAGAGGTTAAGAGAGGAAGAGAGGGAGGAAGAAAGAGAAGGAAAGAGGGAGGGGAGGGTGAAAGAGAAGGAAAGAGTGGGAGAGGGGGAGGGAGAGGGGGAGGGAGAGAGGTTAAGTGAGGAAGAGAGGGAGGAAGAAAGAGAAGGAAAGAGGGAGGGGAGGGCGAAAGAGAAGGAAGGAGTGGGAGGGAGAGGCGGAGGGAGAGAGGTTAAGAGAGGAAGAGAGGGAGGAAGAAAGAGAAGGAAAGAGGGAGGGGAGGGCGAAAGAGAAGGAAAGAGTGGGAGAGGGGGAGGGAGAGGGGGAGGGAGAGAGGTTAAGAGAGGAAGAGAGGGAGGAAGAAAGAGAAGGAAAGAGGGAGGGGAGGGCGAAAGAGAAGGAAAGAGTGGGAGAGGGGAGGGGGAGGGGGAGGGAGAGAGGTTAAGTGAGGAAGAGAGGGAGGAAGAAAAAGAAGGAAAGAGGGAGGGGAGGGCGAAAGAGAAGGAAAGAGTGGGAGAGGGGGAGGGAGAGGGGGAGGGAGAGAGGTTAAGTGAGGAAGAGAGGGACGAAGGAAGAGAAGGAAAGAGGGAGGGGAGGGCGAAAGAGAAGGAAAGAGAGGGAGAGGGGGAGGGAGAGAGGTTAAGAGAGGAAGAGAGGGAGGAAGAAAGAGAAGGAAAGAGGGAGGGGAGGGCGAAAGAGAAGGAAAGAGTGGGAGAGGGGGAGGGAGAGGGGGAGGGAGAGAGGTTAAGTGAGGAAGAGAGGGAGGAAGAAAGAGAAGGAAAGAGGGAGGGGAGGGCGAAAGAGAAGGAAAGAGTGGGAGAGGGGGAGGGAGAGAGGTTAAGTGAGGAAGAGAGGGAGGAAGAAAGAGAAGGAAAGAGGGAGGGGAGGGCGAAAGAGAAGGAAAGAGTGGGAGAGGGGGAGGGAGAGAGGTTAAGAGAGGAAGAGAGGGAGGAAGAAAGAGAAGGAAAGAGGGAGGGGAGGGCGAAAGAGAAGGAAAGAGTGGGAGAGGGGAGGGGGAGGGAGAGGGAGATTGGGAAGAGAGGAAGGGAGAGGGAGGAAGAGAAGGAAAGAGGGAGGGAGAAAGAGAGGAAGATAGAGGGAGGAAGAAAGAGAAGGAAAGAGGGAGGGAGAGGGAGAAAGAGAACGAAAGAGAGGGAGAGAGACTGAATTTGCAGAATAACGTCTCCATTGATTTGGAGAATGTCTGGAGGAGAGATTGACACTGGAGGATCCTTGTGTCTTGCCCTGACATTTTAGAGAAGGAACTAATCTGAGTATATTCAGAAAAGGACATGGGACTTGAAAGCTATCACCGCATGTTTCGGCTTGGAAATTGATTTTATCTCTTTTTCCAATGCCGCAGGTTTGACAGCCCTGATGTAGGAGCTTTTGCTTTGAAATCCATAAGTAATGGGGCTTTGCCCTGACGAGGTTACCTAGTTGGGTATTGGAACGTCTGCAAAATCAGAGAGCACCAAGGACCCCACAGGTCAAACCTGAGTTACAAATATTCTCTAGAATGGAATGGAATGGAAATGGAAATAAGAATAGAATAGAATAATGGAATGTGAATAGAATAGAATAGAATAGAATAGAATGGAATGGAACGGAACACAATGGAACGGAACAGAATAGAGTAGAAAATATGGAATAGAATAGAATGGAATGGAATGGAATAATTGAATGTGAATAGAATGGAATGGAATGGAATAGAATAGAATAATGGAATGTGAATAGAATAGAATGGAATAGAATAGAATAATGGAATGTGAATAGAATAGAATAGAATGGAATAGAATAGAATAATTGAATGTGAATAGAATGGAATAGAATGGAATGGAATAGAATAGAATAATGGAATGTGAATAGAATAGAAAATATGGAATAGACTAGACTAGACTAGAATGGAATGGAATAGAATAGAATAATGGAATGTGAATAGAATAGAATAGAAAATATGGAATACAATAGAATAGACTAGACTAGAATGGAATGGAATGGAATAGAATAATGTAATGTGAATAGACTAGAATGGAATGGAATGGAATGGAATAGAATAGACTAGAATGGAATGGAATGGAATGGAATAATGAAATGTGAATAGAATGGAATAGAATGGAAAATATGGAATAGAATAGAATAGAAAATATGGAATAGAATGGAATAGAATAATGGAATGTGAATAGAATAGAATTGAATAGAAAATATGGAATAGAATAGAATAGAATGGAATGAAATAGAATAATGGAATGTGAATAGAATAGAATGGAATGGAATAGAATAGAATAGAAAATATGGAATAGACTAGACTAGACTAGAATGGTATGGAATAGAATAATGGAATGTGAATGGAATGGAATAGAATAGAATAGAAAATATGGAATAGAATGGAATAGAATAATGGAATGTGAATAGAATAGAATAGAAAATATGCAATAGAATAGAATGGAATGAAATAGAATAATGGAATGTGAATAGAATAGAATAGAATGGAATAGAATAGAATAGAAAATATGGAATAGAATAGACTAGACTAGAATGGAATGGAATGGAATAATGGAATGTGAATGGAATGGAATAGAATAGAATAGAAAATATGGAATAGAATAGAATAGAAAATATGGAATAGATTGGAATGGAATAGAATAATGGAATGTGAATAGAATATAATAGAAAATATGGAATAGAATAGAATGGAATGAAATAGAATAATGGAATGTGAATAGAATAGAAAGAAAATATGGAATAGAATAGAATGGAATGGAATAGAATAATGGAATGTCAATAGAATAGAATAGAAAATATGGAATAGAATAGAATGGAATGGAATGGAATAGAATAATTGAATGTGAATAGAATAGAATGGAATGGAATGGAATAGAATAATTGAATGTGAATAGAATAGAATGGAATGGAATGGAATAGAATAGAATAATGGAATGTGAATAGAATAGAATAGAAAATATGGAATAGACTAGACTAGAATGGAATGGAATAGAATAATGGAATGTGAATAGAATAGAAAATATGGAATACAATAGAATAGAATAGACTAGAATGGAATGGAATGGAATAGAATAATGTAATGTGAATAGACTAGAATGGAATGGAATGGAATGGAATGGAATAGAATAGACTAGACTAGAATGGAATGGAATGGAATGGAATAATGGAATGTGAATAGAATGGAATAGAATAGAATAGAATAGAAAATATGGAATAGAATATAATAGAAAATATGGAATAGAATGGAATAGAATAATGGAATGTGAATAGAATAGAATAGAAAATATGGAATACAATAGAATAGAATAGACTAGAATGGAATGGAATGGAATAGAATAATGGAATGTGAATAGAATAGAATGGAATGGAATAGAATAGAATAGAAAATATGGAATAGACTAGACTAGACTAGAATGGTATGGAATAGAATAATGGAATGTGAATAGAAGAGAAGAGAAGAGAAACCCCACTCTCTTCTAGCACTGATGATGTTATCTAGTTGGGTAATGAAACGTCTGCAAGAAAACCACCAAGCACAGGGAGCATCAAGGACCCCACAGTTCAACCCTGAGCTGCCCATATTCTCTCCTGTTGGTGATGGTGCTTAGAAATCCATATTTGCTCCAATGCAGTTAGGGAATTTGAGCAGTAGTTTCGTATCTCTGTTCATTTCAGAGGGGGGGGGGGAAGGGGTGTCTTGGTAAGTGCAGCAGCTCTTGCAGAAATCAGCAGAGGAGCCCTTAGGAGTGGCAAGGGAACCCCCTAACCCTCTCGGGGACTCTGAAGTTGGCAGAGATCTCTGCAGTTCTCCCGTGGAGGCACAATTGCTGAGAATGGTGCTTTTAATGCAGCTCCGAACCATTCGCATTAGGGAAACATAGTTCCTTAATTATATTCATGGGCCTTTTGAGAAAACGAAAGTAGGGTAAAAATAAAAGATGGGGAAGGTGGAACATGGAGCAGTAGACACCAGACAACCTTAGCTGATATTCTCTTCTCCATCTTCTCCATCTTCCTAGGGTTGATATAATACTTCTATAACTCATTCTCCTTTTTATCTCTCTATCTGTCAATCTGTCTCTCTTTATCTATCTGTTTCTTACTATCTCTCTCTCCCTCCCTCCCACCTATATCTTTTATCATCTGTCCATTTATCCATTTATCAGTTTATCTGTCCGTCTGTCTGTCTGTCTGTCCGTCCGTCCATCCGTCCGTCTGTCCGTCCGTCCATCCATCCATCCATCCATCCATCCAGTGGTGGGATCACTAAGCATGAGCTTCACCCTTCCTTCCTTCCTTCTTTCCTTCCTACTTCCCTCCCTCCCTCCCATCCCTCTTCTTCCTCTCTCACCCTCTTTCCATCCTCTCTATTCCTCCCTCCCCCCTCTCCTTTCCTCCCTCCTTTCCTTCCTTCCCCCCTTCCCTCTCTCTTTCCTGTCTTCCATCTTTCCTTACAAATTCTATTGAAATTTTATAATACATAATACGCATAAAGATGAAACAAAATGGGGAAGGGGGAAAAAAGGAGAAAGAAAGGTGTAGGAACAGGGAAAAAGAGGAGAAAAGGAATATGCTTCTAACCTTTTTGGCGCAGTAAAGCACAGAATAGAATTACATCCTCAACTTTTTTATTTTACCAGCTTAACAAATACTAACCATTTCTGTAACAGCAAACTACATTAATCAGCAAAATCCAACCTCAAGAGCTTTTATTTTTTTGGTCTTGAGCGTAACATCCAGATATGGTTTCCAGATAGAAAATAAAGCTGTGTGTGTTCTTTTCTCTAATTAAAGCAGTCAATTGTTTTTTTTTTTTAATATATTTTTGCTGGCCCCATCACTTTTTCTATCCGTTCTTCTGTTGTGGGGATTAATATCTCTATAAAATGGAATAATAAATATGTCCATGTCTGTGCATATACAGTAGAATCCTCGCTGCAGACAACTTATGCAATAATAAAGTTTCAAATGTTTCCCCAGCCCCAACTTTTTATCTAGCAATCCTAAAAGAAGAACTCCAGGCTTCAATTTATGTTAGTTTTAAGAATCCTTGGCATGAAGCTGAGCCAAAAACATCTTTGCTGGAGAAACAAGTTGCTTCATCCACTGTTTTGAAGGGGTGTAGGGTTTCCTGCCTAAGCAGGGGGTTGGACTAGAAGACCTCCAAGGTCCCTTCCAACTCTGCTATTGTATTTTATTCTGTTTTTCTTCCCTTCGTCTTCTTCAATATAATCACTGCGTTTCTGCCAGCTTTATTTTTTAAATGACATTTTGCCAAATTGTGGTTAGATGCATTAAGAAGATAAATATATAAAGGAGGATAGGGGATGTGTTAATAAGATGAATGTAGCTATGTACGATAAGTAGAAACTGTATTTGTTGTTATGTTAAAATATGTATGGAAATGATAAAGCCAGAAAGCTCGCTCTATGTCCAATGTTTTTAATGTTTTTTCAATAAAAAAAAATATTTATAAAAAAGGAGATGTTAGAAGTTAGAAGCATCAAGGTCCCCAAAATTATGCTAAGCAGGAATTCTAGTTAAAGTACTCTCAAACCCTCTGGGTACAAACATCCATTTAGTGATCCTTCAAAGTTACAACATCACTGGAAAAAGCGACTTATGTCCATTTCCCACCCTTACAACTGTGGCCGCTTCCCCAGGGTCACATGATCAAAATTTGGATGCTTGGCAACTGGTTCATAGTTATGACGGTTGTCGGTGTCCCAAGGTCGTGTGATCCCCTTTTGAGACCTTCTGACAAGCAAAGTCAAGGGGGGAGCCAGATTCACTTAACAACCATGTTACTAACATAGCAACTGCAGGGATTCACTTAACAATTGTGGCAATAACAGTCACAAAATGGGACGAACTCTAACCCTAACAGTGCCTGTCTGTCTGTCTGTCTATCATCCATCTCTCTCTCCCCTTCCCTCTCCCTCCCTCCCTCCCTCTCATCTTTCTGTATGTCTGTATGCCTGTATCATCTGTCAATCTATCATCTATCTTCTATCTCTGTCTGTCTGTCTGTCTCTCTGCCTGCCTGCCTGCCTGCCTATCTATCTATCTATCTATCTATCTATCTATCTATCTATCTATCTATCATCTATCTATCATCTATCTATCATCTATCTGTCATCTACCTATCATCTATCATTGTCTGTATTTCTGTCTGTGTATCATCTATCAATCTATCATCTATCTATCTATCTATCTATCTATCTATCTATCATCCATCCATCCATCCATCCATCCCTATCTATCTATCTATCTATCTATCTATCTATCTATCTATCTATCTATCTATCTATCTATCTATCTATCTATCATCTATATCTATCTATCTATCTATCTATCTATCTATCTATCTATCTATCTATCTATCTATCTATCTATCTATCTATCTATCTATCTATCTATCTATCTCTATCTCTATCTATCTATCTATCTATCTATCTATCTATCTATCTATCTATCTCTATATCTATCTATCTATCTATCTATCTATCTATCTATCTATCTATCTATCTATCTATCTATCTATCTATCTAATCTACCTCTATCAACTATCATCTCTCTCTCTCTCTCTCTCTCTCTCTCTCTCCCTCTCTCTCAATCTTCTGCCTATCTCTATCATCTACAATCCATAATCCATCATTCTCTCTTTCCTTTGCCATCCGTCCGTCCGTCCGTCCGTCCGTCCGTCTATCCATTTTGTGGCCTTCTGACAAGCAAAGTCAATGGGGAAGCCAAATTCACTTAACAACCGTGTTGCTAATGACAGTTATTCACTTATTGAACAATTTGGGCTCATACATCGTGTTGAGTCAAGAAATTAGACCCATCTATTTTTTTGAAAAAAGCAACCCTGCTAATAACAGCTTCATAAGGGGAGAAATCCCATTAGCCAAGATGACAAATATGAAATTCTACTCAATGAACATTTAAATCCAGGAGTGTTTTGTCTACGTGCCTTGGGGATATATTTACACAGTCAATCACCTTCCCATGTTATTAAGTCATTTAGCTGGGAAAAAATGCTTGTTCATGAGTTTACATATAGACAATGTTAAGTTTACCAAGACGTAGAATAGTTATTATTCTGTTAGTAGAATAAATCCTTCATTTACATTGATTCTTCTTTTTAAGATATCTGGTTACGTACTGGTGTATAAGCCTGCGCTGGAGTGTTGCTTGCATAATGAGAGATAGTAATTAATTAATTCTCAATGTCCACAGAGGAGGAGAGGAAATATCCAATATGAAATAAATAAGGCTCCTTAAAGCGTTAATGAGGCATCCTTCTGCATGGAAGTGTGATGGTTTGAGGAATCTTTCTTTCTTCACTCTTAATTTTATTCAAACAAAGAAACTACTGAAAAAGCAACAACAACAATATGTGAGTGCAGCAAAATCATGCAAACAGATTACAAAAGCTAGACCTGACGGAGTTGCTAAATTAATCCACTGGTCATTATGTAAAAAGTACGCCCTACCTGTATCTGAAAAGCCGTGGGAACATAAAGTGGAAAAAGCTGTCAAAAATGAGACGGCGAAGATCTTGTGGGACTTTTGAAGACAGACGGATCGTCATTTGGAGCACAACACGCCAGATATTGCAGTTGTCGAAAACCGAAGCGTACAATTTATTGATATCGCCGTACCAGGAGACAGCAGAGTCGAAGAAAAAGAACTGGAAAAAATCATGAAATATAGCGACCTGGCCATCGAAGCTACACAGCTATGGATGAAACATGAAACTGTGATTCCCATTGTCATCGAGGCACTTGGCACCTTGTCCAAGAATTTTAAAAGGTACATCAACAAATTGCAGCTTCCTGCAATAACACCAGTGGAACTGCAAAAAAAAAAAAAAAAAAAAACCTGCACTACTCGGAACATCTTATATTTTAAGAAGGTACTTGGTTGATACCTAGGATGCTGGCAGCAACCTGTATCAACCATCAGCGCCAGTCAATAATATTTGTGATACATTTTAAAATGTTCAGTTGACTGAATTTCATGTTTACTGAATAAAAGAGGTAATAATAATGAAAATCCCAAACTAGGAAACCCAACAATAATTTACAACCTTTGGGGAGTCGCAGATAACGGTAACAGAGTTGGAAGGGTCCTTGGAGGTCATCTAGTTCAACCCCCTGCTCTTGCAAGATACTTTTACCATTGCTGATAAATGGATGTCTAGTCTCCAGTGATGGGTCATTCCCCAGCTTCTGGAGATAAGTCGTTCCACTGATTAATGGTTTTCTCTGTTAGGAATTTTCTCCTTAGTTCTAGGTTGCTTCTCTCCTTGGTTAGTTTCTGAGTGCATTTCTAATGAAGCAAGTAAAGTAAAGTAAATGGCAGTGTCTCCTATTCCATTTCATCATCTAACAATGTATCTGGATTGACCACTGCATTATCATTATTTCCTTTTCTATTCTTTTCTTTTCTTTCCCTTCCCCTTCCCCCTTCTTTCCTTGATTAGTTTCCACCCATTGCTTCTTGTTCTGTCCTCAGGTGCCTTGGAGAATAGTTTGATTCCCTCTTCTTTGTGGCAGCCCCTGAGATATTGGAACACTGCTATCATGTCTCCCCTTCCCTTCCCTTTCTCTTCCTTTCTTTCTCTTCCCTTCCCTTTCTCTCCCTTTCCTTTCCTTTTCTTTCCTTCCCTTCCCTTCCTTTCCCTTCCTTTCCTCTCCTCCCCTCCCCTCCTCTATCCTATCCTAGCCTATCTTCTCTTCTCTCCCAGCCCCAAAATTAGCTTGACTAATCAGAAATCACTTCTCCTCGTAGCTCATTACCCAGATACACAGAGAACACTTGCTTACTAGAAAAAAAAAATGGATTAAAACATTGCAAAGTGAAATCAGAACCAGAATGATTAAAGGGTGGGGGCGGGGAGAGAAAGAGAAAAGAACCTTCAAAGGGCGTGAAAAGCAAGAAAGAGCTGTGGAAACCGAAAACCTTAATGAAAGAAAAACACTATAAATAGAACACCGTATTTAAGGAACTTTGTTTTGTTAACACTGTAGTGGAGCTAAATCTTTTCTCTTTCTGGGCAAAAAGATCGAAGGAGAAAGTGAATCAGAGTTGGAATTCCACAGATGTGCCAACATACCTGTAAAATTAAATTGGAGCTTTAAGGATGATTCTGCCTTGGACTTTGGTTTACTCATGCATGGTATTTGGAACGCTGACACTATTCCAACTCTGATTTACATCCTGGAATTCCACCCAGTTGAAAGTTCATGAGCTGGCTGCCACGATGTAAAAAAGATGTGGAGATTCTAGAAAGAGTGCAGAGAAGAGCAACAAAGATGATTAGGGGACTGGAGACTAAAACATACAGTATGAAGAACAGTTGCAGGAACTAGGTATGTCTAGTTTAATAGAAAGAAGGACTAGGGGAGACATGACAGCAGTGTTCCAATATCTCAGGGGTTGCCACAAAGAAGAGGGAGTCAAACTATTCTCCAAAGCACCTGAAGGCAGGACAAGAAGCAATGGGTGGAAACTAATCAAGGAGAGAATCAGCTTAGAACTGAGGAGAAACTTCCTGACAGTTAGAACAATTAATCAGTGGAACAGAAGTTGCCTCCAGAAGTTGTGAATGCCCCAACACTGGAAGTCTTTAAGAAGATGTTAGATAGCCATTTGTCTGGAACGGTATAGGGTTTCCTGCCTAGGCAGGGGGTTGGACTAGAAGACCTCCAAGGTCCCTTCCAACTCTACTATTGTATTGTATTGTATTGTATTATTGTATCTATCCCCACACCCATAAATCCATCACATGGCCCAATCTTCTTCTTCCACGCTGGCATCTCCACCCAGCTTCTTCCGGTCAAATGTCGAGGTGCGGAGACAAAAGATGACCTTGGGCTTCTAGAAAGGAATGTTTTATTTTGACAACAACACAGTCTACAATTCTACTCCTTTCTATTTCCCCTTCCCAACTATTACTCTAATGAAACATCATAAGAAATTATAAGAAAGTGTGCCAGGCCAAAGATTCTTAAAGGAACCTCTGCAGGCCTGACATTACTAACCATACAAATACATATCCAATTCCTACCTATCAGACAATCTTAATACCATATTTTCCAATTCTTAACTTGTCTGTGTTTTTCTGTCCCAAACCTTTTCCCTCATTTCTAACCATCGGTACCATTTGTCCCAGGTTTCGTGATATTCTCTCTCACCCTTGTCTTTGACTCACTCTAGAGTCAGTCTGTCCATTTCTGCGCACGTCAGTATCTTATTTATTATTACTTGTTTGGAGGGAGTCTCTTTATTTTTCCATTTTTCTGTAAAAACCAGTAGTAAAAAGTTTTGAATCCCACCACTGGTTAAAAATATTTTCCCATTTCTTTTTTCTAGCAAAAAGGATCGATTGATTGAGTTAGTTAGTTAGTTAGTTAGTGTATGGCATATAACAGAATAACAGTGTTGGGGGGGACATTGGAGGTCTTCTAGTCCAACTCCCTGCTCAGGCAGGAGACCCTGTGTCATTCCAGACAAATGGCTATCCAACATCTTCTTAAAGACTTCCAGTGTTGGGGCATTCACAACTTCTGGAGGCAACTTCTGTTCCACTGATTAACTGTTCTAACTGTCAGGAAATTTCTCCTCAGTTCTAAGTTGCTTCTCTCCTTGATTAGTTTCCACCCATTGCTTCTTGTTCTACCCTCAGGTGCTTTGGAGAATAGCTTGACTCCCTCTTCTTTGTGGCAACCCTGAGATATTGGAACTCTGCTATCATGTCTCCCCTAGTCCTTCTTTTCATTAAATTAGACATACCCAGTTCCTGCAACCGTTCTTCATATGTTTTAGTCTCCAGTCCTCTAATCATCTTCATTGCTCTTCTCTGCACTCTTTCTAGAGTCTCCACATCTTTTAAAAAAACATCATGGTGAGTAAAACTGGAGGCTGACACTTGGCAAGTGTGGCAGTGGTGGGTTGCTAACCGGTTTACTATCGGTTCACTCGTGCACGCATATGTGTGCTCGAGTGCAACACTTCTGTGTATGCCCAGAAGCGTCCGGGTGGGTGGGTGGAGCCTCCCTCCACTGTCACTACTGGTTCGGCCGAACCCACCTCTGAAGTGTGGCCTTACCAAGGCATTATTGCCACGATGTAGAAAAGATGTGGAGACCGTGGTGAGAGTGCAGAGAAGAGCAACAAAGAGGATTAAGGGACTGGAGGCCGAAAGATGTGAAGAACGGCTGCAGGAATTGAGTATGTCTACTTTAATGAAAAGAAGGACTAGGGGAGACATGATATCAGTCTTCCAATATCTCAGGGGTTGCCACAAAGAGGGAGTCAAACTATTCTCCAAGGCACCTGAGGGCAGGACAAGAAGCAATGGGTGGAAACTAATCAAGGAGAGAAGCAACTTAGAACTGAGGAGAAATTTCCTGACAGTTAGAACAATCAGTGCAACAGCTTGCCTCCAGAAGTTGTGAATGCCCCAACACTGGAAGTCCTTAAGAAGATGTTGGATAGCCATTTGTCTGGAACGGTTTAGGGTTTCCTGCCTAGGCAGGGGGTTGGACTAGAAGACCTCCAAGGTCCCTTCCAACTCTACTATTGTATTGTATTGTATTGTATTGTATTGTATTGTATTGTAACACCATCAAACTTCCACATCTGCCTATTCTAGATAACCATTTGTCTGAAGTGGTGGAGGGTTTCCTGCCTAAGCAGGGGGTTGGACTAGAAGACCTCCAAGGTCCCTTCCAACTCTGTTAATCTAATCTAATCTATTATAAAGTGATATTAACACTTCACATGATCTTGATTCATACATGTCCCCCCATCACACACACTCTGGTCTCAAACCGGGGCTTCCAGCTTTCTAACTGACAAGCTGAGGTCCGTTCCCCTCCCCCACCCCACGGGTAAAGATCCTGCTCAAATTGGAGCTAAGTCCAGGTGTTATACCTGATTACCTGGAGTGGAGTCTCATTCACTACAGGCGACCAGGTGAATGTTTCCAATCTTACCTACAGCTTTTAATACCTGATCTGCCAGCGACTTTCCGGACACTCGCTTGGTGACTTTTGTGTAGCCAAGCACATTTCATGTTATTGTGTTAGAAAGGTTGTGGGTTCCTGGAGCTGTTAATTAAGCGAGCATCGTTAGGTAAGCAAAACAGGACTTTTCTCCCTGTAACCCTAATTGCTTAACCTTTAATTGTCCCCCTGATTAACATTATGAAATTTGGGCTTGTGTCTGCCAAGCTGCTAGTCATTAGTTGAACCAATGTAGAAGCGACTGTTAAGATAAAACTCTTTCTGTGTATACATCTAGATTGTTGTTATGGTTAGCCACACAGTCAGCCAGATGTTTAGACTGGATTTGGCACTTTTATCCACCTATCAAGTCTTTCCCAAGGATTTAGAATAGGCAGATGTGGAAGTTTGATGGTATTACAATGCAATACAATAGCAGAGTTGGAAGGGACCTTGGAGGTCTTCTAGTCCAACCCCCTGCCTAGGCAGGAAACCTGACAAATGGCTATCCAACATCTTCTTAAAGACTTCCAGTGTTGGGGCATTCACAACTTCTGGAGGCAAGCTGTTCCACTGATTAATTGTTCTAACTGTCAGGAATGTTCCCCTCAGTTCTAAGTTGCTTCTCTCCTTGATTTGTTTCCACCCATTGCTTCTTGTTCTACCCTCAGGTGCTTTGGAGAATAGTTTGACTCCCTCTTCTTTGTGGCAACCCCTGAGATATCGGAACACTGCTATCATGTCTCCCCTAGTCTTTCTTTCTCTTAAGCTAAACATATGCAGTTCCTGCAACCGTACTTCATATGTTTTAGTCTCCAGTCCCCTAATCATCTTTGTTGCTCTTCTCTGCACTCTTTCCAGAGTCTCCACATCTTTTCTACACCGTGGTGACCAAAACTGCATACAGTATTCCAAGTGTGGCCTTACCAAGGCATTATAAAGTGGCATTAACACTTCATGTGATCTTGATTCTATCCCTCTGTTGATGCAGCCTAGAACTGTGTTGGCTTTTTTGGCAGCTGCTGCACACGGCTGGCTCCTATTTAAATGGTTGTCCATTAGGACTCCAAGATCCCTCTCACAGTTACTACTATTGAGCAAGGTATCACCTATACTGTACCTGTGCCTTTTGTTTTTGTTGCCTAAATGTAGAACCTTACTTTTTTCACCACTGAATTTCATTTTATTAGATAGTGCCCAATGTTCAAGTTTGCCAAGATCCTTCTGTGTTAGACTAGGGGTGTCAAACTCAAGGCCCGTGGGCCAGATATGGCCGTGGGATGCTTACATCTGGCCCACAGGTCCACCGTGGAATCAGCAAAGGACCAGCCAGCGGTGCCTCTGCCAGCGAAAACCTCACTCAGGAGGCCCTCCCAAGTTCCGTTTTCGCTGGAAGAGGGTTGCAGGAGGCCATCACAGCCGAAAACGGAGCTCAGGAGCCCATTTTCACTGGCAGAGGGCTTGGGCCGCCACAGGCACCCCCGACATGAGTGACATCGAGCTGGCCCCACCCAACCTGGCCACGCCCACCACGGTCGCCAAGGTCAAACACAATCCTGATGCAGCCCTCAATGCAATCAAGTTTGACACCCCTGTGTCAAAGACAGATTGTCGCAGGATGTAAACTTGCTCCTGCCCCATACATCCCTTTGGCCGATTCGCTCACACAGAGAGGGACTCCTCCGGGTGCCGTTCACTAGGCTGTGCCAGCGGGCGACGCCCAGGGGAAGGGCCTTCTCGGTGATGGGCCCGACCCTCTGGAATGACCTTCCCCCTGACATTAGAACGACTACGGACCTCCGCTCCTTCCGCCGGAAACTCAAAACCCACCTGTTTCATCTAGCCGGCCTGGCCTAATTCCAGCTTTCCCTCCTCAGTTTGTATTTTTAAATTTTATGGTTTGGTTTTAAGGTTTAAGTTTTTAATTCTTATAAATTTGTACAGGGGATATTTAATTCAATTTTAGTTATGTAGATTATCGAGTGTATGGTTTTTTAAATTTGTACCTGTACACCGCCCTGAGTCCCTTCGGGGAGAGGGGGCGGTCTAGAAGTTTAATAAATTAAATTAAATTAAATGTTCTGAGTCAAGCTACTTTTGCAATTGACTCATGGGGATTCTGCCAATGCCGATGGTGTTCAAGTGATGCTCCGGATGTTTTGGGATTACGCCCAGCAGGCTCCCTTTGCTCTTGGTACCATCATTGCTTTCTTTTGCTGCTGTCGTTCGACTTCAATTTGCTGATCTTCATTTTTTCTGGTTTCTCAAGTTCTTTCTCTTCTGTTCTTTCGTCCCCTAGGTACAGAATGCAGATAGTCCTCGACTTATGACCAAAATTAAGCCCAGGATTTATGTTGCTAAGTAAGAAATTTGTTCGGTGAGTTTTGCTCCATTTTACGTATTTTTTTCTTGCCTCCTTTGTTTAGTGAATCGTTGCTAAATTAGTAACACAGTTAAGTGAATCTGGCTTCCTCACTGACTTTTCGTGTCCAAAGGTCACAAAAGATGATCATGTGACCCTGGGACACTGCAACCGTCATAAACATGAACCAGTTGTCAAGCATCCGAATGTAAATCATGTGATTGTGGGGATGCTGTAACTGTCATACGTCTGAAAAATGGTCATAAGTCACTTTTTTGAGTGGTGTTGTAACTTTGAACAGTCACTAAATGAAGTTGAGGACTACCTGTACTACCATGTCTACTAGACTGGGATGCAACAAAGTCTTGTAAAAGAATAAAATATATACCTTTTTTTAAAAAAAATTCCAATAACAAAAGGTACCTTAATATCCCTTTTATTTCAGGCATAACACTGAAAGAGGACGCAACTTTTTTTTTATAATTTGGAAGGAAAGAGGGACGGAGATCTAACAATTACTTTTGAAATGATCTTTCCTATTTCCAACACTGAATGGGCAATTGTAGATTAAGTCAATCATATTTGGGGAGCAAACATTTGAACAACCACTAGATAACAGCAGAGATACAAAAAAAATACAAAAAATATCCCTCTAACCCTTTGCTGCCATCTGGTGGTTGTATATGGTAGGACCTTGATACTAAAGTGAGAATAGAATACATATCAATCTAACCAACGAACACAATGAATTTTCATTTCTTTTTTCCCTGTAAAGCAGCTGAAAATAGTGAAACGCCTTAAAATAAATCCCATCTGTTCTCTGCTACAGAATCTCTGAAATCTACAATTCAGAAACTTTCCAGAGCCAGAACAAGTTTTGGTTGACACCATAAAGGGCATCGCATTTAAAGGATACTCAGAGAGTTAAATCTCTGATCAACTTCTGATACCATGCGGATTTAACCCAAACCTTTTTGTTCTTTGCAGAAATTAGTTTCTTTAAAGACATACAGATTTGCACGCTTCTCTTTCGCTGACTTACAAAATGTTAAACTTGGGCCTCCTACATGGTCTCTTTTCTTGGAACAAATTGAAATGTCAAAAATAACCAGACTACCGGCAAGCTATAACTATTCGAACAAAACAGAGATACTATTAGAATCTTCATCCTTTTTGCCACTGCAGTGTTTTAGGCTTTGGATACAGTGGTATTGTAGGAAGAAAAATCCGATCCGGTTCCAAGCTGGCATAAAGACCTTGGGAAAAAAAAGAAGGAGATTGATTGGAAAGACGGACTCTGTTTATTGATGAGCAGAACTGACAACAGCATGTAGTTGTGGGACAGCTGACAAATTGGTTCATTGATTTTTATAGAGTTCTGAGATGCTGCAGGGGATTGTGCAATGTAGTGAGAGCCTGACGTCTTTTACTATTCTAATGGTGATGGGATTTAGCCGGTTCAGACTGGTTCGGGCGAACCAGTTGTTATGATTTTGCACAGTTCAGAGAACCGGTAAAATCGACCACCGGCTAGCCCCCCCCCCCCTGCTCACATGCTCCATCTCCTGCCCATTCTGCAGTTCAAAATCTGGCAACTGCAAGTAGATTAATGGCTAATTAATCTAAGTAACGGGTACCGCTTTGGTGGGCAACTTCATGGCGATGTGAAAGGAGCCCCCAATTTTGCACCCCCCCCCCGGACAATGGTGATGTCACCAGCAAAACTTTTCACCACAGAAATACTTTGGTGGTTTTCAAGAAGCACTTTGGTGGTTTTTAACTCGACAGCCGTTTGCCCAAAATCATATAGGGCCTCCCGCTTGAGCAGAAGGTTGGACTAGCAGACCTTCAAGGTCCCTTCCAAGCATGGGTGGGTTCTGGCTGGCTTACTGCCGGTTTGCTCGTGCACACGCTGGATGTGTGCATATGCACATGTGCACATCAATTAAAATAGTTATGCGCACGCGCAGAACTAAAAAACAAGATGGCGGCGATGACGGCGATGACCGGGGAACCAGTTCAGGAGTGTGGCAGGCCTGGGTCACTGCCAGTTCCAGCGACCTAGACTGCCATACCACTACTGGATTGGCCGAACCGGGCCGAACTGGTAGGAACCCACCTCTGCTTTATTACTCTGTTATTCTGACACTCCTGTTCTAAACATATTGGAACCAAATGACATTTGAGCATATATATTTCTAAATCCAGCAATGAAAATCTGATTTGATTTTCTAAAAATCACACCCTCATTTCTCAGAAGTGCTACCTTAACCGATGACTCTATTATAAGCCGGGGGCTTCTTATGGCCTCAATTTGGTTGGGAGCTCAGCCCGGCTGGTTATTCAACCTTCCCATGGACCTATATAATTAAAATCAGCCAATACAATGTATTGAGAAACATTTAAGGCACCCGGTGTACGGGGCAATCAAGTAATAAGCTAACAAGTTGGCAATTTATGGGCAATTTTAATCCAAAGAATATTGAAGGCTGATTATTGGCATCCATCAGAGCAGCCCCAGTTAATCAACGGTGAACATTTAGTGCCTTGTTAAGTTCACAGAGAGGAGGGAAAAAGGACACGGAGCAGAGAAAATAGCACTTTTCACACAATGAGGAAAAGTTGGAGAACCAGTTGAAAGAGAGGCAGAGCTGAAAGTGGAGGAAGTTTTAAGAAACTCTTTTATTTCGCACAGCGTTCGACTACAGAAGGAGAAAGAGGAACGAGAAAAATAGAGACTTTCTCCACAATAAAGGAAAGCAGCACTTGTGAGGCTTCCTGCAGGAGCCAAGAAAGTGGAACATTTATAAGAGGTAGCATTCATACACCAAACACAAGTGCTAAGAGGAGACATTTTCTTTTCTTTTTCCACCAACCTCACTTCATCTGGGAATGGAATGGAATGGAATAGAATAGAATAGAATAGAAAATATGGAATGGAAAGGAAAGGAAATGGAATGGAATGGAAATAGAAGAGAAGAGAAGAGAAGGGAAGGGAAGATAAAGGAATAGAATAGAGTAATTAGGAATAGAATATAATAGGATAGAATAGGATAGAATAATAAGAAATAGAATAGAATAGAATTAGAATAGAATACATTAGAATTAGAATAGAATTAATTAGAATTTGAAATAGAATAGAAATAGAAATAGAATAGAATAGAATTCTTTATTGGCCAAGTGTGATTGGACACACAAGGAATTTGTCTTTGGTGCATATGCTCTCAGTGTATGTAAAAAGACGAGATACTTTCATCAAGAATCATAAAGTACAACACTTAATGATAGTCATTGGGTACAAATAAGCAATCAAATCATACATTCAATATAAAGTTACAGTCCTGCAGTCATAAGTGGGAGGAGATGGGTGATAGGAACGATGAGAAGACTAATAGCAATAGTAATAGCAGCCTTAGCGAATAGTTTGACAGTGTTGAGGGAATTAGTTGTTAAGCAGAGTGATGGCATTCGGGGGAAAAAACTGTCCTTCTGGTGTGCAGTGCCCTATAGCGTCGTTTTGAGGGTAGGAGTTGAAACAATTTACTGTATGTCCAGGATGCGAGGGGTCTGTAGATATTTTCACAGCCCTCTGTTTGGCTCGTGCAGTGTACAGGTCCTGAGTGGAAGGCAGGTTGGTAGAAGTTCTAATTCTCCTCTGAAGTCCGTGTCTGTCTTGTTGGGTTGCAGAGCCAAACCAGACAGTTATGGAGGTGCAGATGACAGACTCAATCATTCCTCTGCAGAACTGAATCAGCAGCTCCTTGGGCAGTTTGAGCTTCCCGAGTTGGCGCAGAAAGAACATTCTTTGTTGTGCTTTTTGGATGACGTTTTTGATTTTAGGTGTCCATTTTTCTGCAAATAGAAGAGAGAGGAAGCTTCTGGAGGGAAGAGAGAGAAAGAAGTCCAAGGAAGATTTCTCAAGGACCAAATAGAAATATCTGTGGAGATTTTTCAATCATCCAGGTCATTGATGTCCCAAAGGTGCTTTTTTCTTCCCAAAAGGCAACTGGACTTTTCTTTATTTTTTTCCTTGAAAACGCTTCATTTTCCATCCAAAAAGCTTCTTCAGTTCTGACTGAATGGTGAGGAATGGAAGGATTTCTATTCCTTGCATTCATCTGGCCATTAGCACTCTTCCTGAGAGCTGTTGAGGTCGCTTGAAGGTTTAACTGTGCCCTTGGCAGGGGTAGGATTCAGTAGATTCAGACCGGTTTGAGCGAACCCGATGCTAATTTTGCAGCATCTTGCCTCCAACAATCGGGGTCCTCATTTTACCAACCTCGGAAAGATGGAAGGCTGAGTCAACCTCAAGCCTGGTGAGAATCGAACTGCTGACAGTCGGCAGAGTCAGCTTGCAATACTACATCCTAACTGCTGCGCCACCACAACTCCTTCTTCTCAGACAATAAAAAGAGACAGTGGGAGATTTGTATTTTCAGACTTGCAAGGTTCTGTTAATGTACAAGAAAGTAGGTTTAGTTTACCTTGCCGTGTTTCCTGTCTGCTCTACCTAAGAAGGTAGACAATGATCTATCCATGTCTTGCCTGCTCCTTAGTATTAACTGGGATTTCCACCAAAATGTTTTCATTCATAAATATGAATATGTGCACGTGTGCATACTTATTGTGGCCTGCCAGCGGCCAGTGGAGCTGGCAGCAGATTCGGACAGTGAGGTGGTTGGGGAGGAAGATGGGCCAGTCCTGGAGTCTGGGGAAGGCTCTGATGAGGGCTCTGTGTCGGAGGCAGAGAGGGGGCCAGAGCCATAGGCCAGTTATCAGCTGCCTTCAGAGTCAGATATCAGTGAGACAGATGAACAGCTGGAGCCTGTTCCCAGTGTGCCCATGTGCAGAGCTGCCAGGAGAAGGGAACAGTTAAGGAACAGGGGTCGACTTGGGAGGAAGGTCACAGGTGGACGGATGGCTCCTCCCACAGGGAATAAAAGAGGAGCAAAAGGGGAGTGGAGTTTGCAGGAGGCAATTAGTTCATTCCTGCATTCTTGTCAAGTATTGCGGCATCTGAAAAATATCAGCTTGGCCACTCTCCAAGCCTGATAAAGGTTGGTAAATGGGAACTATATGGAAAGGCTGTGGGAGAGGAAAGACTTTGCTGGAGAGGAATTAAATTAAATAAAAGAGGTTTATCGGACTCAGCTTCATGCTGCTGGGGAAGCTTAGCTCCGAACACTTTTCAAGCAATTCCATTATTCAGCATCACATTAAGAGTTCACAATTGAGCATTTTGCAATGATGGATCTTCCGTTCTGAAATGTGTTGTGATTTTTACAAGATGTGGTAGAATTTCCTTCCCATTCTTTTCTAGAGACCCCCAAATTCACTTATTCCTCCTCCCCCCTTCTTCCTGTCAGTGAATGCTGCAATCTGCATTTTTTAAAGAAAGGCAGGGAGGGAGAGATTTTAAATTTAAGGGACTAGACCAGGAGTGTCCATCTTTATCGAGCTGCTGCGGTGATTGTTTGGAAATGATGTCAGGGTGCTGAATTTTGTTTGACGTCTTCTAAATCATTGCCAATTTGTTGACACACTGTTGCCTTGGTGGCAACAGAAGGAGCATTTCAAAGCAGTTGTCAGAGAAATGTAAAATCTTCCTGGGAGTAGAGAAGACATATATATGCTGTCTTGCTTTGTTTTATGGATTTTTCTTTTGTCTTCCGAAACAAAGAAATATGAAAATAACCCAGTTTGTAATCTGGTGCTTATTATGTACAAAGGCTTTGTTTTCAGCAAAAGATTTGCTTTATTACCTAATGCTCAGACTGTATCCGTGAAGCTTTGTTTTCTTTTAAGTACACTGTATAGTCTACAGTAAGGGATGCAGTGGCTCAATGGCTAAGACACTGAGCTTGTCGATCAGAAGGGTCGGCAGTTCTGCAGTTCGAATTCCTAGTGCTGTGTAACAGAGTGAGCTCCCGTTACTTGTCCCAGCTTCTGCCAACCTAGCAGTTTGAAAGTATGTAAAAAATGCAAGTAGAAAAATAGGGACCACCTTTGGTGGGAAGGCAACAACGTTCCTTGCACCTTTGGCGTTGAATCATGTCATCCAGATGACCATGGAGACGTCTTTGGACAGCGCTGGCTCTTTGGCTTTGAAATGGAGATGAGCACCGCCCCCTAGAGTTGGGAACAACTAGCACATATGTGCGAGGGTACCTTTACCTTTATATCAGAAGTGGTTTGCCATTGCCTCCTTCCTAGGGCTGAGAGAGCATGATATCCAAACAAATAACATTCAGACTAACTTGCATCTCATTTTAAAAAATGGGATTTAGACCCCTGTGTTCGGACCGATGAGCACAACTCAAAGTGCACTGACGACATCTCCTCGAATGTTGATGAAATGTTTGCATTCAAACTGCCAAGCTCGGAGCTCAAACCAACAGCCTAATTACCAACCTGAGCTACCAATATTCAAACACATTTTTTTTAATCTTTTTGCTCTGGAGGGGGAAAAAATAGGCTCGACTGGACATGGGGACACTAAAGACAGACCCCCCCTCTCTCCTACTCTCTCAGCTTTTAATGATGAAATTTAGCTCAGGTGTCCCTCTTGAAACGGTTGGGGACTTTGATGTGATAAAATAACAACTGGAGCCAGAACAGTAGGGATTGCAAGAGATGATGTATGAATTCAACCTGTTCTATCCACCACCCCAAAGTGTAGGTGTGAATTTTAACGTTCTTTCGCACGGTAAGGAAGGAACGGAGGCCTTGAAAAATTGCCAAGCCAGCAAAATTTCTTTGAAAGGGAGAAATCGGAGTAAAAAACAGAGTCGGGAGCAACCCAGAAAGCCTGCTGCTCCCCCTTCTTCTTACAAATGTGGTGATTTGCCAAGCAGGGAGCCTTTGTGGCTTGGTATGAACAAAGATGGAATATTCCAAGTGTCATCTGACTGAGGTGTTATAAAATGGCCTTGATAATTGCAATATTGCATCCAGTTTTGGTCACCACGATGTAGAAAAGATGTGGAGACTCTAGAAAGAATGCAAAGAAGAGCAACAAAGAGGATTAGGGGACTGGAGGCTAAAACATATGAAGAACAGCTGCTGGAATTGGGTATGTTGAGTTTTGATGAAAAGAAGGACTAGGGGAGGCATGATAGCAGCCTTCCAATATCTAAAGGACTGCCCCAAAGAAGAGGGAGTCAAGTTATTCTCCAAAGCACTTGAATGCCGGACAAGAACCAATGAATGGAAACTCCTCAAGGAGAGAAGGTAGCTAGAAATAATGAGAAATTTCCTGATGGAACAATTCATCAGTGGAACAACTTGCCTCCAGAAGTTGTGAATGCTCCAACACTGGAAGTTTTCAAGTAGAGATTGGACAACTATTTATCTGAAATGGTATAGAGTTTCCTGCCTGAGCAGGACTATAAGACCTCCAAGGTTCCTTCCAACTTCGTTATTCTGCTAAACTTAAGAGCCACATTGCCTAGTTACAGAAATTCTGGTTCTCCATAAAGGTAGTTAGTCAATTTAGTCGAGTTTCTGACAACCTGAACATCACGCACTGCAGCTTTCGGTTATCACAAGAGAGCAAAGACTAGCTATAATTCTCTTTCGTTAAAAAAAAAACAAGGATAAATCTCACATTGAGGTATTACGACGGGACATTTGTTCAAGTAAATACACACTAGATCCCTCTGGACATTATTGACAGCGGACATAATTCAAGGCTCTGAAAACATCTCACCTTGTGCTTGTCCTGTTTTGGCAAGTGTCACGATGTACATTCTGGTTCTAGCAATTTTCAGGACACAAGGGAGACATAAAAGTCGTTAAAGCGAGGGGGAAATGCGGGGAAATGTTGTAAGAGCAGCACGGATGGAATTAAAGCCAATTATTAGCCGCAGAATTCAAAGCGATTCCGAGAAACGTAGTAAAATGAACACCAGGGATAGTAAACCTATTAAAAATGGTATTGTTGCAAGCAAAATCTGGCCCGGTTCCAAGCTGGGAGAAAGACACTGAAAAATCAAATGGAGGGAAGCTGCATTTTGCAGAAGAAGTCTCTGTTTATTTAGCATCCAGAAACTTCGGTGAACAGCAACATATTTCTGGGGTGGCTGACAAAATGGGGTAGAGAGTAGGTGGGCTTTTATATATTCTCTGCGACCTTGTGGTTGAGATGCCTGTTCCTTTGCAAGAACATGTCCTTTAATATTCTAATAGCTGTTGCCAGATTCCTATAGGGTCATGTAGGGCTCATGGCTGGCTCTAGGGGAAATGCAAATCCTAGGTGTTTCTCTAGGCTAATCTTGTCAGCTTTGGCTTGCCTAATTGTGTTGCTTATTTGGAGTTTCTGTGCTCTCTTTGCGCATGAATAGAGTGGCCCAATCTTTCGGAATGGATACGAAATCTCCTAAAGATTGGTCTCTTCATGCTTCTGCTTGAGGCTGTTTTCCTACAGCCGGAAGACTCTCCTCTTCTTCCTTCAGGGGAAATATTCTATTCTGCCTCTTTTTTAATATTAAGAATGAAGAGTATTTTATTCAGGGGGGTGGGAGGCTTCCTACAGGATAATCCAGTGTTTCTCAACCTAGAGAGCTTGAAGATGTGTGGAATTCAACTCCCAGAAATCCCTAGCCAGCTATGCTATGGTGGTTGGGGAATTCTGGGAGTTGAAGTCCACACATCTTCAAACTGGCAAGGTTGAAAAACACTGGTGTAATCAATACAGATTGATTCATTTTTAGTGAAGAACACATTAAAGAGTACACATTTAATCAGAATAGAGCTGGAAGGGACCTTGGGAGGACTTCTAGTCCAACCCCCTGCTCAAGCAGGAGGCCTTATACCATTTCAGACAAGTAACGATCCAATGTCTTCTTTAAAAACTCCAGCGCCGAAGCACACACAATTTCTGGTGGCAAGCCGTTCCACTGGTTAATGGTCCTCACTGTTAGGAAATTTCTCCTGAATTCCATAAATCCTAGAACCTGGAAGAAATCCGATCATATTGTAGGAATGTGAATTCCAATTTCTTCATAAAGGAAGATTTTAAAAACTTCGGGGAGGAAAGCCAAGCTAATTGATCCATCAATCTGAGGGGAAGGGATTCGATGGTGTAAATGCAGTTTTCCTTAACCAAAGTTTTCTGAGAGATCATGTTTATGGGATACAAGAAGGTCCTCACACTTACGACCATCGCGGCATCGTATGATCACGTGATCAAAACTCGGGCGCTTGCAAGTGACATATGTTTGCAACTGGATTGGGCTTCAAAATTTTTAGCCAGGGGTTCTCTGCCCATTTGCTGGGTGGGTGTGGCCATGGTGGGTGTGGCCTAGTCAGCCTCCTGTACCATGGGGGGGGAGCATTTTTGTGCTCCCTGGGCTCCGGAGGCTTTACTTGATCATCCTGGAGGGCAAAAACGGCCTCCCCAGGCTCTGGAGGCCCTCTGGAAAAGAGGCCCCTCCCCAAACTTTTGGTATGCCCATTTTTCTCCTTCCCTGAGCCTCCGTGCATGCCCTGGATCCAGAATGGGCCGTGTGGGGACTCCTACGAGGGGCGGGGCAGGGTGGGCGGGGCCAGCCTGGAGTGGGATTTGAGGGTTCTCCGAACTGCACAGAATCTTAGCTAGAGGTTCTCCCGAGCCCCTGCGAACCTCCAGCAACTCACCCCTGCGATTCAGTGCCCCAGGGGTGTGTGATATACCTTTCCTAAGTAGTTTCCGATAAGCAAAGCTAATGGGGGAAATGGGATTCACTTAACAGCCGTGTGATTCATTTAACAACGGCAGTTTAACAGCCTTTTTTCTTACCTTTTGTTGGCCGTTTCTTTTGCAAACCTGTTCGTACGTCTTTCCAGAAATTTGCCCATACTTTTGCATGCTGAAAAAGGATAAGAGAATAGAGGTGGACCTCAACTTACGGCTAAGACAGACCATACAGGCAGTTCTCGGTTTGTGACCAAAATTGGGAATTTCCATTGCTCTCAGTGGCACTGCATCTTGTTTTCAACATAGACAATTGTTCTGACCCCCCTTCCTCCTTGCCCACACAGAACACACTCCGGAACAGTACAAGGGAACAAGGTTTATTGCACAAACAAACAGAAGTTTCCGTGGCAGTAAACTACCAAGACAAAACTCACAAAAACAAAACACAAAAGCAGCTATCCAGCTTGCTAGAATTCCAGACTAGAACTTCTGGCATAAGTCCTCTGTTGACTGCTGCAAAGGGCGTATGCACAGTCAACCCTTTTTATCAACCTCCTGATGAGCAGCTGAGAGCTCTTATCGCCGGTAATTACGCCCATGCTCCTTGCGTCTATGGGCGCGGCGGTAACGACCGTCCAGGAACTCCCTGCTCAGTTCTGACTCACTGTCTCGTGACTCCTCCCCATTGCTCCAAGGCATGGCATTGGGAGCCCCCCTCCTCTGGCTCTCACCGCTGCTCCATGCCTCAGGCGCCTCCTGGTGGCCGACCAGACTCTCCGATCCCTGCTCAGCGTCCGAACCCTGTCCAGGGTCCCTCACCTCCTCTTGAGCCGACTCATAGGAACCCTCACTCTCGGAGTCTGGTGGCAGCGGCAACGGCTCCTGCTGGGCCACAACACACAATTGTGTGTCATTTCACCAATGGCCCTTAACTATAGTAAAAGTGATCCTAAAGAGATGGGACAGGTGCCAAACACACCTCAAACACGTTGATTTAAAGCCTTAGAAGAAAAGACACTGATTTTTAGCCAAAAAAAAAAAATCAACATCACCATTTGATGGTCATTAAAGAACTGAACAATTTGCTCGGTAATATATGCACTATCAAACCGGGGTTAGCTATCAAGTAGCCCGCACAGAGATCTAAAGGCATCCTACTTCAAAGAACAGCTGAGCAGACAGTTGGAATTATTTATATTCTCTCCAGAATTAAAGCAGGACATCGAACTACGAGTGCGCTTGGGAAATAACAGCGCAGAGATATCTTAGAAAAGTTTTTAAGCCCGCCTTCACTTGAAGACTTAGCGGGAGAGTTAAATTATTCCCCTCCTTCTCAGATGCAGCTGCCGCTTGCAGGTAATTGCAGCATTAACTTTTACTAGAGGTGCATAGAGACTACTTAAAGGGAATTTGGAAGCCCAGAATGGAAATCCCTGGCAAAGATCCCGTTCAGAAGGGCTGCTCTGAGCATAATCCAATCCAGTTGTACGCCAAGATGCAAAGGGAGATTCAGAAAAACAAAGGCGAGGCTGTTAACTAACACGAACAAACAAAGATCACACCTTTTACACAATGCAATGTATATAATGCATTGCCCAGGGCGGAAACAAAGATGATTTACAAAGATGGAAATGCAGGAAAAGGGAATGATCAACATTGCTGGGTAAAAGGTAAAGTTTTCCCCTATTTAGTCATGTCTGACTCTAGGGGGCGCTGCTCATTTCTGTTTCTTGGCCAAGGGAGCAGCGTTGTCCAAAGAGTCTTCCATGGTCATGTGGTCAACATGACTATATGCCGAGGCGCACAGAACGCTGTTACCTTCCCACCAAAGTGGTACCTATTTATCTGTTCACATTTGCATGCTTTCGAATTACTAAGTGAGCAGGAGCAAGGAACGGGAGCTCTCCCTGTCTCACAGTGCTCGAACCCAGACTGTCAGTTTTGCAGCTGACAAGCTCAGCAACGTTAGCCACTGTGCCATTGTGCCCCCCCCCCCCCGCGAAAAAAACCATGTTTAAACTAAGCTATAAAATAAACAGGTTAAAATTCTTTGCCTGAGATTCTGCCACGGTATAGGTAGTCCTCAACGTCTGACGACAATTGGGGACCAGAATTTCCATTGCTAAGCAAAACCCTTGTTAAATGAGTCAGCCCAAATGACAATCACATAACCCATTGATGCTGCAACTGTCATGAATACGAAGCAGTTAATAAGCCTCCAAATGTTGCTTGTGTGATTGTGGGAATAATGCAACAGTTTTAAGTCTGAAAAATGGTCATAAGTCACTTTATTCAGTGCTGTTGCAACTTTATGCCGGCTGGGGGAATCCTGGGAGTTGAAGTCCACAGACAGATGTAGATACAGATTAACAGAGTTGGGACCTGGTAGGTCATCTAGTCTAACCCCCTGCCCAAGCAGGAGACCTACCCCATTTCTGACAGATGGCAGTCCAGCCTCTTCTTGAAAGCCTCCCACAACTTCTGAAGTCAACTTCTGTTCCATGGGTTGATTGCTCTCATTGTCAGAAAATGTATTCTTAATTCTAGGTTGGGTCTCTCCTTGTGTCCATCTGTTGCTTCTACTGCTGCCTTCAGGTGCTTTGGAGAATAGCTTGAACCTCTCCTCTCTGTTGCAGCCCTCAAATATTGGAAGACTGTTATCATGTCTCCCCTGGTCCTTCTCTTCACTAGACTAGCCATGCCCAGTTCCTGCAACCATTCATCGTAAGTTTTAGCCTCCAGTCCCCTAATCATCCTGGTTGTTCTTCTCTGCACTCTTTCTAGAGTCTCAACATCTTTTTTTATAGTGTGGTGAGCAAAACTGGATGCAGTATTCTAGGTATGGTCTTACTAAGGCTTTATAGAGTTGTATTAGTACCTCACTTGATCTTGATTGTATCTATCTGTTAATGCAGCTTAGGATTGCATTGGCTTATTTGGTTGCTGCCGCACACTTCTGGCTCCTATTTAACCGGTTGTCCACTAAGACTCCAAGATCCCTCTCACAGTCACTGCTATTAAGACTGGTTTCACCCAGTTTATATGTGTACTTTTGGTTTTTCTTGCCTAAGTGTAAGACTTTACTTTTCTCCACATTGAATTTCATTTTGTTATATAGGGCCCAGCCTTCAAGTCTGTCCAGACCAGGGGTGGGTTCCTGCCAGTTCTAATCTCTTCTATAGAAGAGGTTCCACAAATCTACAGTGCCGTTTAGAACCGGTTCCAGCCCCCCCACCCATCCGCACATCATCAAGATGAAGAGCGAGAGGAGGAATTCTGGGAGTTGAAGTCCACAAGTCTTAAAGCTGTCAAGTTTGAACACCCCTGGGTTTTTTTTTCTAAAGGGTTAGGGGTGCAAGGGTCTTGTAACTTGACAGCTTTAAGACTTGCGTGCTTCAAATGCCAGAGTTTCTGAGCCAACATTTTGGTTGCTAAGCAAGAGCGTTTCACCGCATTTTACAAGTTGGCCATGCCCACCCAGTCACATGGCCGGCAAACCACTCCCACAAAGCAGGCCACACCTACAGAAGAGGTTCTAAAAAATTTTGAAACCCACCACTGGTCCAGATCCATCTGGATCTTGAGTCTATCATCTAGGGCCGGGGTGTCAAACTAGGACTGGTCATTAGACAGATCATCTTAGTGTTCTGCAGGATTTAAAATTATGAATTTAGTGGTCCCTGAGGTCCGGAAAGTTGGGGACCCCTGTTCTAGAAGTTGCTTTGTGGCACATAAAATTTGAAATGAAAATTGTGCGTGGAGAACGGCAGCCCGTCTGTCTGGGTCTGTGTGTACAGAGTTGTGTGTACAGAGCTGTCTCTGTCTTAACATCTGTCAAATTATGTTGCAGTGAAAGAATTTGCCTGCTTCTGCCAAACAAAGCAAAACAACAATCAACTTTTTAATGAATGCTATCAGGAGGAGTAATATTGCCATCAGAAGCCGCCACTGGATTTGATTTTTCTCGCCACCATGCGAAAGTGATTTTTTTTTTAAAACAAGAGACGGAGAAAATGTTAATGTATACAGCGGAAAGGGCTTTAAATAACTATCTGTCATACACAGTTAGACCAGTATCTCCCTTGTGTTAATTATGGAGCAATCAGAAGGTGACACCAAGAAGAATATTTATAGTAGGTTGAAAAGTCAATTATTCGGACGGTATCACTGCAAGCCACGCGGTGTTGCAATTTTAAATCCGTCATCTTTGTCCAAGAACGGAAGAATGTATGAATAATTACAGCTCCCTTCTTTTTCCTGCCTTCCGTGGTCTAACATATTGTAGCTACGGATGAGCTTCAAATGTTCCAGCAACAGTTTTGCTGGCCAGATGGGCGTGGCCATGGTGGGCGTGGCCTAGTTGGCCGCCTGCAACACGGTGGGGGAGGGTGGCTAGAAACTGGCTGAAAACTGAGAGAGCCTTAGAAGGCCATGAGTTCTAGTTCCGTGTTAGACACAAAATCAGTTTGGGTGGCCTTGAGCCAGTCATGCTCTCTCAGCCTTAGGAGGGAGGCAATGGCAAACCACTTCTGATATAAAGGTAAAGGTTCCCTTTGCACAAATGTGCTAGTCGTTCCTGACTATAGGGGGCGGTACTCATTTCCATTTGAAAGCCAAAGACCCAGTGCTGTCTGAAGACGTCTCCGTGGTCATGTGGCCAGCATGACTAAATGCCAAAGGCGCACAGAACGCTGTTACCTTCCCATCAAAGGTGGTTCCTATTTTTCTACTTGCATTTTGACATGCTTTCAAACTGCTAAGTTGGCAGAAGCTGGGACAAGTAACGGGAGCTCACTCTGTTACGCGGCGCTAGAGATTCGAACCGCCGAACTGCGGATCTTTCTGATCGACAAGCTCAGCGTCTTAGCCATTGAGCCACCGCGTCTCTTCTGATATATTCTGATATATATTCAATCACCCAAGGTTACGTCCGCAATTCACATTTCCAATTTATAACTCCATCTTCTTCCACTGCTTCTTGCCAATGTAACTTCTTGCTCTAATAAATAAATATGTAAATTAAAACAACAACAACCACCCAGAAATCATTACCCAGCTTTCAATCAACGGTTCATGTCACCAGGATAACTTGCTTTATCTTAATAATAACACACTGAATGGCAAGAGCAATAACACAGAAAGATTTTTAAAAAAGCCTAGATTCACATCACTCCCTGTCAACAGCATTGCTGGCACATGGCTGGTTTAGGAAAAGTTTTGTTTCTAATATTATTTTTCTTCTCGAGTACATACCCATTAATCCTGCCTCACAAAAATCACTTGTGGCAGGCCTCTGAAATGGTGCAACCGGTTTTAAGGAACTATCTGTTTTGGGAGGCTTTGGGTTTTTATAACTTTTTATAGAGCACTTTAGGAAAAGAAAGAAAATGCACGTCGACTTGGCGGAAGAGAGATGGAGAAACACATACGATGGGATGTCTTGGACCCATTAAGGAGCATTTGCCAAAGTCATTTTGTCACTGTCATTTTTGTTTATGAGACAAGTTAGAAGCCACTGGCTTGCAAGTGATAGATACAGTATTTGGGTGTGAGTGTGCTGTATGTGGAGGCGGCGCGATGGCTCAGCGGTTAAAGATGCTGAGCTGGAGAGCTGACAGATTGAGACTCAAGCTCCAGGCAATGTGTGAGCTCCCGTTCCTTGCTCCAGCTCCTGCCTACTTAGCAGTTCAAAAGCAGGCAAATGTGAATCGATAAATAGGTACCACTTTGGTGGGAAGGTAACAGTGGTCCATGCGCTTTTGACACATAGCCATGCTGGCCACATGACCATGGAAGAATCTTCGCACATTGCTGGCTTTTTAAAAATCTAGTAGTTAAGGTACCAAGTTAGAAAGTGGGACACAGTGAGTTCTAGCCCTGCCTTAGGAATGAAAGCTGATTGGCTGACTTTGAACCAATCACCAAGAGACCGTTTTAGCCCACCTTAGGCATGAAAGCTGGTTGGGTGACTTTCAGCCAATCACCGGGACTCTGTTTTAGTCCCACTTTAGGCATGAAAAAAGAGGGATGCAGTGGCTCAGTGGCTAAGATGCTGAGCTTGTCGAACAGAAAGGGCGGCAGTTTGGTGGTTCAAATCCCTAGCACCGCATAATGGAGCGAGCTCCTGTTACTTGTCCCAGCTTCTGCCAACCTAGCAGTTTGAAAGTACTTAAAAAATGCAAGTAGAAAAATAGGGACCACCTTTGGTGGGAAAGTAACGTTCCTTGTGCCTTGAGCGTTGAATCATGCCATCCACATGATCACAGAGAAGCCTTCGTACAGCGCTGGCTCTTCGGCTTTGAAATGGAGATGAGCACCACCCCCTAGAGTCGAGAAGAACTAGCATATATGTGCGAGGGGACCTTTTACCTTTATCTTTATGCTTGAAAGCTGGTTGGGTGCCTTTGAGCCAATCACTAGGAGACTGTGTTTTTTAGTCCCACTTTAGGCATGAAAGCCGATTGGCTGATTCTGGGTCAGTCACTTCACACTTCACACACACCCCACAGGGCTGTTGTGAGAAAAATAGAAGGAGGAAGATGTGTTGGATATGTTCGCTGCCTTGAGGTGGTTGTAAAAATAATAAAGGCAGAATATAAATAAATAAGAAATAGCTACAGGCATTAGTTATTACAACTTGCAACCATCTTACTTAGCAGTGGAAGTTCTGATCCAGGGGTGGTTTTCACTTACCTTGCAAAGTGTGTGTATGCCAGGGGTGGGATACGACTGGTACGCCCCAGTACAGGCATACTGGTGCCTGCTGGGAACACCAGGTACTGTTTGGGTACAGTGCTCCAGAGGCCCCACCCGTCCGCCCGCCTTACCTGTATTTCAGCCAATCGGGCTTTCACGCACGGAGCGTACGGCGCCTGTGCGATGCTCCACTGAGCAGCTGGAGCATCGCGGGCGGTAAGTACACATGCGTGCACTTTGTGCGTGCTGTGCGCTTGCACCTATTGGATGCCTGGCCCCATTGCAGCATACTGGTTGCAATGGGATGCGGAACCCACCACCGGTGCATGCATGCGCCCTGCCTTCCACGCATGCGCGGTGCTCTAAAAACATCCGTAAATAGGACAAAATAGAGCCAGGGTGGGTGCGTGGGCAGGCCCACCATTGATTTCTGCTACTGATTTGGGCAAACTGGTCAGAACTGGCAGACTATTACCTGCCAATGGTGGTCATACATCGAGGACTGCCCACAGTACAGAAAGCTGTATCATGTTTAGCGGAGGGATTTGTCACCAGAGGAGGGGCTGAGGCAAGGAGGGGAATGAGACAGGTGATAATAGCGTTGGTCTAGTTTAATTATTTTTTACACCAGTGGTTGGAAATCAGCAACGGAGCAATTAGGGGAGGGAACCCATCAGGAATGCGATGCGACTGTAATCTTCCAAATTAAGCCGTGTGGCACACCGCTTCTCCTCCACGTTGCAAATTCTAAATTAAGGACTCAGGCAGAATGTCATAAGCTTTTTTTTTTCCTTATGAGTTTCTATCGGCGCTGTGATTACCATATTGATTTCACATATTCCGCTGTGTTTATTCTTCACCCAATCGCCTTCCCGAAAGCAATAAAATTAAATTCAGTATGATATTAAAAGTAAACATACAGTAGCATGACTGTTGTGGCCCGCCAGCGGCCAGCGGAGCTGTTGGCAGACTCAGACGGTGAGGAGGTTGGGGAGGAAGATGGGCCAGTCCTGGAGTCTGGGGAAGGCTCTGATGAGGGCTCCGTGTCGGAGGCAGAGAGGGGGCCAGGGCTGTCCAACACTTATCAGCTGCCTTCAGAGTCGGAGATCAGTGGGGCAGAAGAACAGCTGGAGCCTGTTCCCGATGTGCTCATGCGCAGAGCTGCCAGGAGACGGGAACAGCTAAGGAACAAGGGTTGACTCAGGAGTAAAGGCACAAGTGGATGATGAATGGCCCCTCCCAACCAGCTTTCTGTCAGCGTTCCAAATATCATGCAGAATTAAATCATTGTCCAAGGCAAAGTTATCCTTAAAACTCCAATTTAATAAGACAGACATGTTGGCATTATGCTGTGAAATTTCAACTCTAACGTACATCCTGTGGGTTCACCCAGTTAAAAGTTCATCATCTATCCCCACACCCCATAATTCATCACATGGTCCAATCTTCATCTTCCACGCTGGCATGTATACCCCTCTTCTTCCGGCCAGGTGTTGAGGTGCGGAGACAAAAGACGACCTTGAGATAATACAATAATAATACAATAGTAGAGTTGGAAGGGACCTTGGAGGTCTTCTAGTCCAACCCCCTGCCTAGGCAGGAAACCCTATACCGTTTCAGACAAATAGCTATCCAACATCTTCTTAAAGACTTCCAGTGTTGGGGCATTCACAACTTCTGGAGGCAAGCTGTTCCACTGATTTGAGCTTCTAAGAAAATCCATAACAATACATTACACAATCATACTCCTTTCTATTCCCCCCTCCCAACTACTATACCAATGAAACAGCATAAGAATATATATATATATCTATATATATCTATATATATCTATATATATCTATATCTATATCTATCATCTATCTATCTATCTATCTATCTATCTATCTATCTATCTATCTATCTATATATATATATATATATATATATATATATATATATATAAAATATGTGGCAGGCCAAAGATCCTAAAAGGAACAGAATTATAGGCCTGACACTTTCATTCCTAAGGCAGGACTAGAACTCACTGTCTCCTAATGTTTGGCCCAAAGTCACCGAGCTGGCTTTCATGTCTGAAGTGGGACTGGAACTCACACTTTCCTGAATTCTAGCCTGAAGCCTTAAACTACTAAAACCAGGAAATGAAACTGACGTGCACTTTCAACCCCCCCAAAATAAAAATAAAATAGAAGTGATGTCATTTGGCTCTCTTGAAGTAAGCAGCTCCTGTACGTGGAACAGGTCACAGGCATTTCCAAGGGATCACTGCATTGCAATCAAATGTGCAGAAAGAGGGACATGTTTGTTAAGGCAGAGAGCTATATAGGATGTTGGAGCCCCTCAAAATATCAAAAGACCGCGTCAATCCAATCGGGCTTTGATCAAACGTCACCTCATCAAAGCAGGCTGATGACACTTAGCTCCACGAAAGAAAATTGAATGAGGTAGCTTGGAAGGAGGATTTAAAGTGGGTTTAAAGTGCCTGATATATGATCCCATTTCATTTTATCCCCATAGAGCAGGGGTGTCAAACTCAATTTCATTGAGGGCTGCATCAGACTTGGGTTTGACCTGGGTGTGTGTGGCCAGGGGGCGTGGCCAGCTTGACGTGACTCATGTCAGAGGCGCTTGTGGTGGCCCAAGTGCTCTGTCAGTGAAAATGGGCTGTCAATCTCCATCTTCGGCTGGGAGGGCCTCCTGCAACCCTCTGCCAGCGAAAACGGTCTCCCAATCTCCGTTTTCACTGAAATGGAGATTGGGAGGGCCCAATCAAGCTCCGTTTTCACTGGCAGAGGATTGCAGGAGGCCATCCCAGCAGAAAACGGAGATTCGGAGACCGTTTTCACTGGCAGAGGGTTGCAGGAGGCCGTCCCAGCCGAAAGCGGAGATTGGGAGACGGTTTTCGCTGGCAGAGGGTTGCAGGAGGCCGTCCCAGCCTAAAATGGAGATTGAGAGACCGTTTTCGCTGGCAGAGGGTTGCAGGAGGCCGTCCCAGCCGAAAACGGAGATTGGGAGACTGTTTTCGCTGGCAGAGGGTTGCAGGAGGCAGTCCCAGCTGAAAATGGAGATTGGGAGACCGTTTTCGCTGGCAGAGGGTTGCAGGAGGCCATCCCAGCTGAAAACAGAGATTGGGAGACCATTCTCGCTGGCAGAGGCAAAGCCACCAAGAGGATTATTAAGTGCTGGAACAAGGCCCCCTCACCTACACATGGACACATAAATCAATAATGTCGTAATTGTACATTTATTAATTACATTGAAACCTACTTGCAAATATATTAAAAAGAGGACATTTTGGTTAGTTTCACTTGTTGTGCATTTAATGCCAAGTTGGAAAAGCGTTTGTCGCCCCTTTTTATTAACCTCATCACAATTTTGTATTTCATTGCGTTTTTGAACTCCAGATTTTTAAGGTGACATTTCATAACCATTCCTATGCTGAAATGAAAGACAAAATACATTCATGAATGAAATGAAACTAAGCCTGCAAACTTAACTAAATAAATAATGAAATTAAGAGTCAATAAATGAGATAAATAACTGTTCACTGAGTTTCAGATGAGTAAAGGTTATGTCAAACAAAGCTACAAGGCAGTTTTGCTATACGCACAAAGGATAGAGCAATGGTGGCTAACCTTTTTCACCTTGGGTGCCAAAAGCACATATGCACATGCATGCCCACCCTATTATTTAATGTCCCCCCACTGTGCCCCTGTGCATGCATGCATGAGCCCCCCACTGCCCTGCGCATGGACACATAAATGTGCGCACAGCTTCCCTGAAGCCTCCGGAAGACAAAAAATCTGTTTTTTTGCCCTCCGGAGGCTTCAGGAGGCAAAGGTGAAAAACAGCCCAATGTGCAAACCTGAAGTCCGTTCCTGAATTTCTGGTTTGTGCGTTGGGTGGTTTTTCGCCCTCTGAAGGCTTCAGGGAAGCCATGCGCGCAAGCACGGGGCAGTGGGGGGTGGGGTCACGTGTGCATCCCCATCAGGATCAGACTCCTGGTTACGGGCAGAATTTACCTGCAATATTGCGTTTTAACCACTATGCCACCATTGCTTATTAATAGCATAGCCTTTAGACTAATATACCACTTTACAGTGCCTTTACAGCTCTCTCTAAGCGGTTTACAGAGTCAGCTTATTGCTCCCAACAATCTGGGTCCTCATTTTACCCATCTCGGAAGGATGGAAGGCTGAGTCAACCTTGAGCCTGGGTGAGACTTGAACTGCCAAATTGCAGGCAGCCGGCAGGCAGCAGAAGTAGCCTGCAGTACTGCACTCTAACCACTGCGCCACCGCGGCTCAAATGAACTGTTGCAAGTCGAGGACCGCCTGTCATTATTTATTTTTCTGCATTTATAATAACTTCTTCTTCCCTCTCCCCCCAGCCCCACCCCCAAAACCATGATATATACTCTCCATTTGATGAGACAGAAAACAGGAAACGGCAACGGTGCAGCCTGTGACTTTCTCTCCGTGCTTCTCGGGAAGAAAAAGTACGAACAGATTGTTCCATGGCAATAATACCTCATTATTGTAAGCAAATTGACTTTCTTACTGACTATACTGAAAGGTTTTCCCCGTTATAATTACTAGTTCTACTTAATTTGCCTTTATATAAAGGTCTGTGCGTACACCTCCTTCTGGTATTTTGATTAACTGGCTTCTCTTTGCCTCGAGAGAGTATTTAGTGCAGGCTATTTAAAGGCACCAGTCCATGGGATCCTTTTGTGTCTGTGCCACGCGCGGCTCTCCGCTTGAATCTCTCACACATATTTCTTGTGAAAGCTCCGCTAAAGAGCGTTGGCTAGATTTGCCGTGAAGGCTGATAAACACATCTATCGATCATCGGTCCAATTTGACCAAAAAAAGAGAGAAAAAATAGGTTTAATTTATTCCTGAAGGGTTTCAGAGGCACCCAGCCAAAATTCTAGTGTGGATTTCTTTCAGGTTTAGGTCACGGATAATGTTTAGAAATGAATGTATGAGGGTCATAAGGACCAGGTCATTCCCCCCCCCCCCGGTTTTGACAGTCATGTTAGACACATTTCCTCATTGCACTTCTGATAAATAAGCTTTTTGGCCCATTGAGTCTGCTGTTCTTTTGGGAAGACAGCAAGGCCCTTTCAGTCAAAGTCCTGGGAAAGAGTTACGATAAGAGTCCAATATTAAATGAATCCCCCTCCTCTCTTGTTTTTCTCCTCTCTCAACATCCATCTTCCCTTGGAGGGTAGCATTTAATCCTTCCCCTGGTAACTCATGAGATGCCTTCAGCTGGGAAACAGGTGGGTTTAGTTTTTCTCCCAGTAACGTTTCCCTGGTTGAAATGTCTATCTTTTTTTTGGGGGGGGGGGGCAGAATAGTGGAATGGATCCTGGTTTCCTTCTCCACTGGCACATATTTAGGTAATCCCTTACTCATCCAGGACCAAATGGGGAGTTTATATTTCCAACAGTGCACCTCAAAATTCCATTGGGTCTGTTCTATTCTATTCTGTTCTATTCTATCCCATTCCCATTCTATTCCCATTCCCATTCTATTCCATTCCATTCCCATTCTATTCCCATCCTATTTCATTCCTATTCTATTTCATTCCATTCCATTCTATTTCATTCCTATTCTATTCCCATTCTCTTCCCTTCCCTTCCCTTCTATTCCACCCCACCCCACCCCACCCCACCCCACCCCACCCCATCCCATTGAAGAGAATATTTGTAGCTTAGGGTTGAACTGTGGTGTCCTTGGTGCCCTCAACCTTGGTGGTTTTCTTGCAGACGTTTCATGACCCAACTACGTAACACCATCAGGGCTAGAAGAAAGGGAGGATTCTATTCTGTTCCATCCCCTCCCCTCCCCTAACGTCCCATGCTATCCTCTCCCATCACACCACATCCCATCCTATCCTATCCTATCCTATCCTATCCCAGATGGAGAATTCTAGGATGTGAAATTCACAAATCTTAAAGTCCATCCAAGGTTGGACGGCCCTGATGTATACTGTCCATTTATTCTGATTATCCCCCAAAATAGCACAGGGTTTGTTGGGACGTAGGAGAAGAAATAGAGGCACTCCAGGCATATATATATAAGCCATATATATATAAATACATATACACACACACACACACACACACACACACACACACACACACACACACATATATATATATATATATATATATTTGTATTCTTCATCTTTTCTCCTTGTTCGCTCCTGGCTGGGCTTCTTGATTTGTCTCTTTTCTTCTGAATCTTGGCTCCCTCTGAGGGAAACAGCTGGAAGAATGTTTCTGATTGACAGCTGGATCCTCCAAACAATGGGAGAAGAAGACCAAGAAGGGAGGGGGAGAAAGGAAGCATAGGTGCTTATTACCTGCTTAGGTAGGCTATCTCCATAGATGGTCACAAGGTGGAGAGTGTGGATTTATTCCTAATTTCTTCTTAGAAACAGCTACTGGAAGCTTTGAGATGCAAACCCATAATAAAGAGAAATTTCCTGATCATAAGAGCTGTGGTAGTGCTGCCTGCCTGCTAGCGTAGTGGAGGGAGAGGTTTTTCATCAAATATTTGCCCGATTATTGTATGGGATAATGAAGTCAACTATCAGAATTTCCCACCCAGCCCTTCCTTGCCCACAACAAGAATCTCGTGAGGTGCCGAGAAAAATGCATTTCCTGACTCTTATTATAACTGTCCCACCAGACTGTTCCAGAACTTTTTGGGGGGGGCCGTGGAGCATTGCAGGGGTGACTGTGGAGGTGTAATGGGGTTAAAACTAGCAAGATGGAGGCTACAACTGCCTTTTGGTAACAGCCATAGAATAAGAGGAAGGGGAAGGAGAAGAGAAGAAAATAAAAGGAGGAGGAGGAGAGGAGGAGGAGAAGAAAGAAGAAAGAAGAAGAGAAGGAGGAGGAGGAGAGGAGGAAGATGGAGGCAAAAGAAAGAAGATAGGAGGAGGAGGAGGAGAGGAGGAGGAGAAAAAGAAAGAAGAAAGAAGAGATAAAGTGGAGGAAGAAAGAGGAAGGGGGAAGAAGAAAGAAGAAAAGGAGGAAGAGGAGAGGAGGAGGAAAAAGAAAGAAGAAGAGAAGAAGGAGAAGGAAGGAGGAAGAAGAAAGAAGAAAAGGAGGAGGAGGAGAAGAGGGAGGGAGAGCGGGAGGGAGGGAAGGAGGGGAAGAGAGAGACAGAGACAGGAGAAAAGGGAGGGAGGGAGGGAGAGGGAGAGGGAAACAGATTCTTCCTTTTGTGGCCACCACGCTTAGTGTGTGGTATAAATTATACTGTTAGGTTTTAAAACTGACGTGCTGAAACATATTGTATGGAAATAATAGCTAGGATTGCTTGAGGCAATTCTCTTACGGTTCACAAGATGCATACAGATGCTAAACCGTTAGATCTTTTAAATGAAGGACAATCTATTAGGAGATGGAGTCACCTGAAGGCAGGAAGCGCAGATCTCAAAACTCAATGTCTTCAACAAACTCGTGCCCAGCTCCTCGACTATGAATCAATTAATTAGAGTCCAACTGAATGCCGAAGAACTATTATATCTATCTATCATCTATCTCGGGAGGTTGGGTTTCGGCTGCCGCTACTTCCGGTTCGCTCAGGGACGCGCCGTGTGTGCTTGATGGAAGCTGTGCGTGCATGCACAGCGCAACAAAAATTGCTCTGCACATGCGCAGAAGGCAAAAGCAAGATGGAGGTGCCTATGGCGTGTGGGTGGGGCCAGCTGATCGTCGGCGCTACCGGTTCGCCCAAACCGATCCAAACCGGCTGAATACCACCTCAGATTTCATCACCCTTGTTAGATATTAGCAAGTGTCATAATGGTTTCCACCAAGGTCCTCTGTTCCGGCGGGAACAGGGGGTTCAATCTCATTGGTTGAAGGGGCTGACAGCTCCCTATAAAAGGGCTGCTGTCAGACTGAACCTTCGCTGGATTGTACATACTTGTTCTGTTACAATAAAGAGCTGTTGTTGCGTTTAGCCTGAGTGTGCCCTTCCTTTACCCAATCCAACAACCCTCATCTCATTTGTTATCCCAATGCAGTCCTCCATAATCGTTGAGGTCTTTCCCGTTAATTCAGTTTTCCACGGTCGATTTATCTTTCTTTCTGTTCCCTTTCTAAGCACTGTTTTTCCTATGTGCTTCACACTCGGGAGAAGGAGATGTAAAAAAAAAAAAAAAAGGAAAAGAGGTGGCATCTTCAGGCTGAATTTTACAATTGCCGTGTGCTTCCCTTAATGTGAGGGTCCATCCCTTGGGTGAAATTGAGTCCTTTAATGAATTACTATTATCCAACCTTCTTCCAAGATATCCGTCACAAAACACCTAGGGCCCATTTATGGATTTAGACATAGAATAATTACACTCCAGGAAAGGGCTACTTACTTGGCAGACTCCCCGTTTTAAGCCAATTACATGAAAGGTGAAAGGTTTCTCCTTATTAATATCAGCTAAATGAGACTTTACAAAGCCTGCAGACCGAGTTACTCCATAGAGTGTTCATCCTTTCCTAAATTTGACATGTAATGTCCTGGCTGGCTTCTCCCGTCAGGTGAGAATAATTTCCGCTTTATAATGCCTTGGTAAGACCCCATTTGGAATGCTGCATCCAGTTTTGGCCACCACAATATACCGTATTTTTCGGTGTATAAGACGCACAGGAGTATAAGACGGAAAAAAAAGTTTTTTGCACTCTGCAAAAACGGCCCTTTTTTTGCGAAAACGGGACTGGTTTTTTTTTTTAAAAAGAGGCATGAATAGCCTTTAGGAGGCTTGTAGAGTGCTCCTGGGGGGGGGGGGGAAACAAGCAAAACCAGCCTATTTTTTTTGTGAAAATGGGCCTGTTTTTTCTGTCAAAAAATTTGCATGCATAGCCTTTAGGAGGCTTATAGAGTGCTCCTGGGGGCTGGGGTGGGGGCAAAATTGAGCAAAAAAATGGGCCATTTTTCCGCTCATCTCTGCCCTCCCCAGCCCCCAGGAGCACTCTGAAAGCCTCCTACAGGCTCTGCATGGCCACTTTGGTGAAGGGGGCGAGTAGAGGCTGGCGAGGCGCCCCTCAACATGAGTGACATCAAATTGGCCATGCCCACCCAGCCACATGACCATCTAGCCACGCCCACCCAGCCAGTCATTAGGCAGATCATATTAGTAGTCCGCGGGATTTAAAATTATGAATTTAATGGTCCCTGAAGTCCGAAAGGTTGGGGACCCCTAGAGGATACTTGCATCAGCCAATTTTGGGTATCCCAATTCACGTGATCAACTAACGGCCTCATCACAGCTGTTGTAATCTCATTTTATTGAGCAATCAGGATTATCATGACAGCGATATCATGAACCCTGTCGTCAAATGGTTATTACTCACGCTAAGTGACTGGACGCGGTATGGACTGTGAGTTGGTTAATCAACCCAATGAATGAAGCATGTCCCTCATTCTCTATCCTCAAAATTCAGATTCCCCCCAAAAACCAACAGTGGTCTGTGGACATCTGCATACTAATGGCATCATTAAAGCAGAAGCATTGCAATTATTCATGCCTTCACAGCTAAGGAGGTGATAAATTCAAATGACTGCCAGATAGAGAATTGTGCCTTTTGCCTTAGGGAAGAATGCCAAACTTGTTAGAATTTATTTTAATTAGGGGAATAATACTACTACTAATAATAGGATTACAGTTAGTCCTCAACCACAGTGGGGCCCAACTTTCCTTTGGCTAAGCCAGGTAGCTGTTGAGTGCGTTTTGCCCCATTTTATGACCTTTCTTGCCACAGATGTTAAGTGGATCACCGCCATTGTGAATTCAGTTAACACAGTTGTTAAGTGAACCTGACTTCCCCATTGACGTTGCTTGGTTAGAAGGTCGCAAAAGGGGATCACATCAGTCAGGAGGTCACAAAAGGAAATCATATGTCCCCGGGACACTGCAACCATCATTAATGTCAGGATGTGAATTCCGCCCTGAATTAACAAGGTGTGAATCTTGGCATTCCTTGAAAGCATACCTTTGAAGTAAGCGAAATAAAACCAGAGGCATAATCTAATTAAAAATTTTTTTTTAATGTAAATAAAATAAAAATACAAACTTACTAACTAAATTAATTACATCTTTGGCACAGCTCCTTTGTCTGCCCGGCATACAGACAAAGGAAGGAAGGGGGAAAAAAAGTATGCGATGTAATGACATGCGCAGTAAATCATTGCTGATAAGAAACAGTTCATTCTACCGTATAACTCAGAATGTAGGCACAGCTGGCAAACCGAATAAACGCAGTGACAATTAATACGAACCAGTTGCCAAGCATCTCAATTTTGATCATGTGACCACGGGGATGCTGCAACAGTCGTGAGTGTGTGGGGGGGGGAAAGGACATACCGTAATTTTCGGAGTATAAGACCCACCAGAGTATAAGACGCACCTTAGTTTTGGAGGAGGAAAATAGGAAAAAAAAATCTGCCTACCAGGTATTCATCTGGCGAGCGTCCTTAGTTTGGTCAGCTTCAGCACATACATTTGCTGGTTTTGAGTGCGTGCATGCGCGGGAGAGAGCAGCAATGAGAAAAGCAGGCAAAGCATGGAAGTTCGCTTCACTCATTAGCAGCTCATTAGGGCTGAAAAACAGCTTCGAAAAAGCTACATTCGGAGTATAAGGTGCTCCCAAATTCTCAGCCTCTTTTAGAGGGGGAAAGTGTGTTTTATAATCCAAAAAATATGGGTAAGTCACGTGTTGTTGTAACTTGAACAGTCACTAAATGAATGGTTGTAAATCAAGGACTACCTGGATTTAAAAAAAAAACATATCCTGTTTGGAAGGGCCTATATTCTCAGATGTTATCTTAATAGTTGTTAGGTCCTTGGGTTAGCCCTTGAGTTATACAGTTTCCACCAGATTGTGGAATCTAACTGTAGATTAACTAGGCATAATAGGATCCAATCAGAAAAACATCTGTCACATTACACTCTAGATTTAACAATTATTGATAAAAAAGGACCAAAAAAAATCTGGCTAGTGGACAATACCTACAAACAAGAGAATAGAACAGAAAGAAGAGAGGGTCAAGCTATTCTTCAAAGCACCTGAAGGCAGGACAAGAAGCAATTGGGTGGAAACTAATCAAGGAGAGAAACAACTTAGAACTAAGGAGAAATTTCTCGACAGTTAGAACAATTAATGAGTGGAACAGCTTGCCTCCAGAAATTGTGAATGCTCCAACACTGGAAGTTTTTAAGAAGATGTTGGATAGCCATTTGTCTGAAAATGAATAGGGTCTCCTGCTTGAGCAGGGGCATGGACTAGAAGACCTCCAAGGTTCCTTCCAACTCTTCTTTTCTATTCTCTATTCTATTCTATTTGGTTCAGCTCGGTACTGTTCTATTCTATTCTATACTATTCTATTCTTGTATTTTTATTAGTTTGTCAAACATGTACAAGATAGCAGGTATTAATATAAACATGGACATGAACGAAAGAAATGAATACACATAAATGGAGACAGTAGGACAGGGATGGTAAGTATGTTGGTGCATTTATTCACGCCCCCTTTACGGACCTCTTAATTATTCTATTCTATTCTATTCTATTCTATTCTATTCTATTCTATTCTATTCTATTCTATTCTATTCTATTCTATTCTATTCTATTCTATTCTACTCTATTCTATTTTACTCTATTCTTTTCTATTCTACCTACTCTACTCTACTCTACTCTAAACTGAAAAAAGATCACAAAATATAAACACCTGCAAATAGAAATAGAACAATTGTAGCAAAAGAAAGCTAAGGAAGTAACCAACAGTAATAGGCACCTTGGGTGCAATCCAAAAACATCTGGCACACCACTTGAACACTGCGGGCATTGACAAAATTACCATCAGTCAATTGCAAAAGGCAGCTTTGCTTGGAAGAGCTTACATCTTGCGATGAGACCTTTAACACCATCAAGGAACAACATTGCCCTGTCCTAGATCTTCGGGAAGAGTTGATAAAGAGACAAAAATGCCAAATCTAGTCTAAACCTCCAGCTGACTATATGACCAACAACTATAATAATAATAATAATAATAATTGCATGACATGCTTTTCAACGAGGCAAATAAGCAACAAAGAATTCAAAGGCTATTAAACTATCAGGGTGGCAGAGACAACCAGTAATTACAAATCTTTACACAATAAAATTACAAAAGCATGACAACCTAATAAAAGCCAAGCAATTTATAGTCAGTAAAACAGCAAAACCAATTAAGTTACATGCAATTCCAAACCGTAGCAAGATTGCCAATAAAGCAGTTCGTTTGAATAAGGACCCATAAAAGAATAAACGTGAAAAGTTGGAACATTTACCTGCCTGGTGACGGATCAGATGTCACGTATTGCTTGCTTCCGGATGGAGGACCTGGCGGCTGCATGGAACAGTGCGGCGGCCGGGGCCTTGGACCGGGTAGCGCCCTTGCGGCCTCTCCGGTGGCAGCGAACCACCCTGGCCCCTTGGTTTTCCGAGGAGCTGAGGGTGATGAAGCGCCACAAGAGACGCCTAGAGAGCAGATGGAGATCCTCTCGGGCCGAATCTGACCGAACACAGGTAAGAGCCCATTTACGGACCTACCTTGTGGCACTAAGGGTGGCTAAACGTCGATATTATGCCACCCTTATTGCGTCTGCAGAAAATCGCCCTGCCGCCCTGTTTCGGGTGACCCGCTCCCTCCTATCACAGAGGTCGCGGGAAGCCCCTTTACAGGGGAGGGCAGAGGAATTTGGGGAATATCTGCAGGACAAAATCGCTCAGATCCGGAGCGAATGGGTCCCCTTCAGTGATCGTGAGGAGACACCGGAGGCGAGTCTTGAGGTACCTATCTGGGAGGAGTTTGACTCTGTTGCCGCCGAGGATATGGACAGGCTACGCGGGCGACTGCGGGCCACCACATGTTTATTGGACCCGTGTCCCTCCTGGCTTGTACTGGCAACCTGGGAGGTTACACGTGACTGGCTCCTGGGTCTGGTGAACGCCTCGCTGGAGGAGGGGTTCCTGCCAGCCTCCTTGAAGGAGGCGGTGGTGAGGCCCCTACTTAAGAGGCCTTCCCTAGACCCAGTTGAGTTAGCCAATTATCGTCCTGTCTCCAACCTTCCCTTTTTAGCGAAGGTTGTTGAGAGTGTGGTGGCGCAGCAGTTCCCTCGACACCTGGAGGAAATTACTTATCTAGATCCGCGCCAGTCCGGTTTCCGGCCAGGTCACAGCACAGAGACGGCTTTGGTCGCGTTGGTGGATGATCTCTGGAGGGCGAAAGATGGGGGTTGTTCCTCCATCTTAGTCCTGTTAGACCTCTCAGCGGCTTTCGATACCATCGACCATGGTATCCTGTTGCGTCGGCTGGAGGGGATGGGGGTGAGGGGCACCGTTTTGCGGTGGTTCTCCTCTTTCCTCTCCAGTTGGACGCAATGTGTGTTGGCGGGAGAGCAGAGATCGACCCTGAGGCCACTCACGTGTGGAGTGCCACAGGGGTCGGTCCTCTCCCCTCTCCTGTTCAACACATACATGAAACCGCTGGGTGAGATCATTCGAGGATTCGGGGTTGAGTGCCATCTGTATGCAGATGACACTCAGTTATACATTTCTACCCCGAACCACCCCAACGAAGCCGTCGAGGTGATGTCCCGGTGTCTGGAAGCCGTGCGGGTCTGGATGGGCGACAACAGACTCAGACTCAACCCTTCCAAGACGGAGTGGCTGTGGCTACCGGTGCCCCGCTTTAGCCAATGTGTTCCATCTCTGGCCATTGGGGGGGTACAACTGCCCCCGGTGGATAGGGTACGCAATTTGGGCGTCCTCCTAGATTCCCGGCTGTCGCTAGATGATCATGTGACGGCCGTGGCTAGGGGGGCGTTCCATCAGGTTCGCCTGATGCGCCAATTGCGTCCCTTACTGGAGTGGGACGCCCTTTGCACAGTCACTCATGCCCTAGTGACTTCTCGCCTTGATTACTGTAACGCTCTCTACATGGGGCTCCCCTTGAGATGCACCCGAAGGCTCCAGCTGGTCCAGAATGCAGCCGCGCGGGTTATTATGGGGAGTACTAAGTACTCCCATGTAACACCTCTCCTGCGCGAGCTGCACTGGCTACCTGTGGCCTTTCGGGTGCATTTCAAGGTGTTGATTGTCATCTTCAAAGCGCTCCATGGCTCGGGACCTAGTTATTTGCGGGATCGCATTCTACCCCATACATCCCTGCGACCAATCCGCTCTCACAGAGAGGGCCTCCTCCGGGTACCATCCGCTAAACAGTGCGGGTGGGCGGTGCCTAGGAGTAGGGCCTTCTCTGTGATGGGCCCAACCCTCTGGAACGACCTCCCCCCCGATATTAGAACCACCTCTGATCTCCGCTCCTTCCGCAAGAAACTCAAGACCCACCTGTTTCGAGTAGCAGGTCTGGCTTAATTACAACCATAATCGTAACTGCATTTAACATCTATTCAAACCTTCCTGGATGGCTTTTTAAATTTTTAAATTTTATATTGGGGTTTTAATGGGTTTTAAAATTGTTCTTAATATTTAATTGGTTTTGGGATTTTATAACAGACCGTGTGTGTGAGTTGTTTATGTTGCATGTCTTATGTCTTATGTCATTTTATTGTTTTGATTACGAATGGTCTGTACACCGCCCCGAGTCCCTACGGGGAGAGGGGGCGGTCTATAAATTAAATAAACTATAACTATAACTATTTCACCTCAGAATGAAATAAATGTTTTTAGAGCTTTCTTAAGAAGAAATGTCTGTTTGCCCATTTTCTTTCATTCTTCTGTTGTGAGTTGCCCAGAGTTACTTGCGTGACATGGGCAGCCGTACGAAGGGAAATCACAGCAACAATAACAAAAGAAATAACACACATTGTTTCTGTCAAAAAAGGTGAAGGAACCCTTTCTCCCTTCTTCTTCTCCTCTTCCTTTCTTCTTTCCTTCCTTTTTTCCTTCCTTCCTCCATCGCTTCCTCCCTTCTTCTTCTCCCCTTCCTCCCTCCTGCCCTTCCTCTTCCCCCCTCCTTCCTTCCTTCCTTCCTCCCTCTCCTGCCTTTCCTCCTTCCTTCCTTCCTTCCTTCCTTCCTTCCTTCTCATCCTCCCTCTCCCTTCTCCCCTCCCTCCCTCTCCTGACTTTCCTTCCTTCCTCTTCTCCCCTCCTTCCCTCTCCTGCCTTTCCTCCCTCCCTCCCTTCTTCTTCTCCCCTTCCTCCCTCCCTCTCCTGCCCTCCCTCCCTCTTCTCCCCTTCCTTCCTTCCTTCTTTCCTTCTTTCTTTCCTCCCTCTCTCTTCTCCCCTTCCTCCCTCCCTCTCCTGCCTTTTCTTCCTCCCTCCCTCCATCTTCTCCCCTCCCTCCCTCTCCTCCCTTTCCTCCCTCCCTTCTTCTTCTCCCCTTCCTCCCTCACTCTCCTGCTCTCCCACCCTCTTCTCCCCTTCCTTCTTTCTTTCCTCCCTCCTTCTTCCCCCCTTCCTTCCTCCTTCCCTCCCTCCCTCCCTTCTTTCTTGTGACTGGGGATTGCTTTCAATATATGATTTTCACGTGTTTTTTTCTTCAGAGTTTGCCTTGCTCACGATGCACTCAGCATCTCTAGTAAAAACACATTTTCCCTAACACCTATGAAGTCAAGGGTCGTTCTTTCCTAAGGAGCAAGCCAAGGCCAGTTTGACAGCAATTGTCACAAATCTAAGCTGGTTATCAGGTATCCCAACTTTGATCATATGACCTGGGGGATATTGTGACAGTTGTAAGTTTAAGAACCAGTCTTAAGTCGCTTTTGGGAGTGCTGTTGTAACTTCAAACGATAACTTCAAACAATAAATCGCTGTCACCTGGCGATCGGTCCAAAGTCACCCAGTGGCTTTCATGACTAAGGTAGGGCTAGAATTCACTGTCTGTTCTAACCTAGACTTCCCAAGATCATGAAGCTGACTTCTTGTCCCAATAAATCTCTTTTATTTAAGTTAAAGGGAATTCCTCTCCAGCAAAGTCCCTGCAAACAGTTTTTCATGAGAAAACTACAGACCTTTATCAGGCTTGGAGAGCTGCCAGGCCGATATCTTCTAAACTCCATGCTGTAGCAGCAATTACTTGGCAAGAAGTCAGGAACAGATCTTCACCCTAATGAATTGAACTAATTGCCTCCTGCAAACTCCCCTCACCTTTTGCTCCTCTTTATTCCTTCTGAGAGGTGTCATTCACCATTCACCTGTGCCTTTACTACCGAGTCAACCCTTGTTCCTTAGCTGTTCCCTTCTCCTGGCAGCTTTGCGCAAGTACATATTGGGAACAGGCTCCAGCTGTTCGTCTGCCTCACTGATATCCGATTCTGAAGGCAACTGATAAATGTCAGACAGCCCTGGCCCCCTCTCTGCCTCTGATGCTGAGCATCTGTCAGAGCCTTCCCCAGACTCCAGGACTGGCCCATGTTCCTCCCCAACCCCCTCCTCACTGCCTAAGTCTGCCACCAGTTCTGCTGACTGCTGGTGGGTCACAACACTGTCTCCTGGTGATTGGCTGTAAGTTAAGGACTGCCTATAGTCCCTGCTTAGAATCTCTGCTTTTTCAAAAAGAAAAAAAAAACTTCCAAGCGAAGAGATTTATTGGGATTTCCCCCCCTCCCCTTCCCTAAAAGCAATGGGGTAATTTGCATTTATTTTTATGCTAACCCCTCTTTGCTCCTTTCTTCTGTCTCAAATCCTCCCTTTTCTTCCTCCTCCTGTCATCAGGTGCTCCCTTATGCAGGAGAAGATGGGGAATCTGCGGTCAGATCTTTCCTTTCAGAATTATCTCTCATTTCAACGACACCAGAGAGAAAATTCTAAGCTCTGTAGAGCTCAGGGACAAGTGAGAGCTGCAGCTTTGGTGTTATATTTAGCCATGTCATGCAGAGTTGGTCTATAACATGAGCAGCTATATCAACGTTTTAAATAAAATCAATATAGTATATATATATAATGTGTGTGTGTGTGTGTTCCAGTATAACTATGGAATGCCTCGAGCAATTTCAACCAAACTTGGTACGCAGATGACTTACCCTACAGAGAAAAATACTGGGGGTGGGTAAGACACCCCAACACCCCTCGACGTGTGTGCTCTCTTAATATACAGCCTGTTGTGCCTTAAAATGGCGTCTACTGTACTACTGTAAAATGGCTTCTACTGTACAGCACAGTAGAGTTGTCATGGTAATGACTTCACAGTCCTCCACAAGGGGGCTCCCTCTGGTAAGGGGGAAAATCCAACATTAGAAATTACATTTGGTCTGGACATTTTCCCCCTATAAATAAATACCTGGGCAACGCCAGGTTATTGGCTAGTAAATAAATAAGTTACCAGGCAAAAGGGCTAAAAAAAAAGAACCCACCATCCCACCCCAAAATCATCTTTTTTACTTTGTGTTTTTTTTTTATTTTTATTTTCTATTTTCTTTTGCACGGAGGCTTCAGCAGCAAATCCTGCCAAATTATAAGCAGGTGGCTGGTTGAGCTTTCAGGAGACATTAGACGTTTTTACTTTTTAAGCATTTAGCCTGATGTTGATTACTTCTTCAGAGACATCCTGATTTTGCTAATTCTAAGTTATCAAGCTGCCCGTAACCCCAGAGGCAACTCGGCGACGGCGGGATTTTAACCCTGCTTGTGTTGATGATGCAAAATGGTCAATTAAAAAGGTATCTTTTTCCTCTCGTTCCCCCCCATGGACCCAATTATAACTGCATCTCATAAAATTTGTGGGGGGGGGGGAAGAGGGGGAGATCTTCTGCTTCTTCCTTTCTTGTCCATGACGGTCTTGTCCAGATGCCGACTTGTTAAATCTTTACCTTCCCAAGCAAAGTAGGATGACAGTAAGAGTCTTCTGCTATTGTTTGCCTGCAAAGGTGAGATGGATAGAAAGAGAGAGCTGGGGCCAGGCTGAGCTCTTGAGTCCATCAACCAGTTCTAGGCAGTTATCCATATGAATTAATCTCCCACTGATGACTGCCTAAGCCCGTGATGGTGAACCTACGGCACAGGTGGCAAGCGGAGCCCTCTCTATAGGGACGTGAGCCGTCGCTCAGCTCAGCTCCACCATGCATGCACACGGGCCTTCCGCCGGCCAGCTGATTTTCAGATCTCTGCTGCGCATGCAGGAGACATGGGTGCATGCACAGGGGGGGCGTGGCAGGGTCGCGGGTACATGTGTGAGGGAGCATGAGGGATGCAGCGCAAATTCCCCCCGGACATCATTTTTGGTTTCAGGAGACTTCAGGGAGGCCTGCTAGGCCCAAAATGGGGCATGAGGGGGTGCACACATGCATGGTGGGTCATTGGGGATTTGAGCATGTGCTGGGGGGCAGCATGAAGGGGATCATGAGCACTTGCGCAAGGGGGCAGGGGGCATTGCATTATGGGCAGTGGTGGATTCTGGATTCCGTTGCAACCGGTGTGGTGCAACAGGGCCGGGCTTCCACCACATAAATGCATGCAGCGCACATGAGCACGAGCACAGTGCGCATATGCATATTTATTGCCTGCGATGCTCTGCGATGCTCCAGCTGCTTGGCGGAGCATCACGCTGGAGCCTTATGCTCTGTGTGCGTCCGTGGAAGCACCAAAAACTTCCAATACCAGTAAGGAAGACAGGCGGGTGGGTGGGCCGGAGCACCATACTATACTGGTCCCTAATCAAGAAGAGAGCCCACAAAAAGGACTTCAAGGAAGCTTCCTCTCCTCTTACTGATTTTTTCCACCTACACAAGGATGGAGAATATTTTGGGCTCGGTGTGTGGAAAATGCACAAAAATACCTAGTTTGACTCTGCTGGTGGCTCCTCATTTTACCCACCTCGGAAGGATGGAAGGCTGGAGTCAACCTTGAGCCGATGAGATTTGAACTGCCGAACTGCAGCTAGTAGTCAGCTGAAGTGGCCTGCAGTGCTGCACTCTAACCACTGCACCACCTCGGCTCAACGTAACATACCATATTTTTCAGAGTATAAGACGCACCGGGAGTATAAGACGCACCAAGAATTTGGAGAGTTAATTTTTTAAAAAAGTTTTTGCACTCTGCAGATCTCCCAAACCCAATGCACGCCTCATTTTTTCTGTAAAAAATGGAGCATGCAGAGAGTTTGAGAGGCCTGCATAGGGCTCCTGGGGGCTGGGGGGGTGGACGACACAGAAACGAGCAAAAAAGGTTCATTTTTGGCAAAAAACTGGCCCGTTTTTTGCCAAAAAAAAAGGGCATGCATAGCCTTTAGAAGGCTTGTAGAGTGCTCCTGGGGGCTGGGGGGGGGGCAAAAACGAGCAAAAAGCCCGGCTCATTTCCCCCTCGTTTTTGCCTTCCGCAGCCCCCAGGAGCACTCTACAAGCCTCCTAAAGGCTATGCATGTCCATTTTTGTGAAGGGGCGGGATTTCAGGAGGCCAAAAAGGCTGTATTCAGTGTATAAGACGCACCCAGATTTTCACCCTCTTTGTTGGTTAGAAAAAGTTGTGTTTTATACTCCGAAAAATACGGTACATAACAAGACACAATGTAACATAACGTAACATAACATAACATATAACACAACACAACACAACACAACACAACCTATCTTATAACAATAAACAGAACAGCGCAACAGAATTAAACTTGCTGCAATCCACACAAATCCAGAAAAAAGCTTCAACACTGTGACTTAAGGGATTTGGCAGTCTGATATCTAGTACTTTGATCTTTTCCGTCCATCCCGATGACCCATATTTACCACCCAGATATCTAAAACATTTCATTTTTAGTTGGTAACCTTAATGTCACATCTTTGAAGTGTCTCTCCTTCCCCCCCACCCCCACCCCAACTAGGAGATAATTTCATAAATATTTCAGAAAGATTCTGCTTGTCCATATGGCAGACGGGAGTGCTCTTAGCCGTACAATTTCTTCCTTGAGAAACAGAAGTCCTAATAGGAGGGTTAGAGTCATGCCTGACAGACATTTCTCAGAATAAAGTGGAATGCTCATTTGAAATAGTGGTTTAATTAAAGTGAAAACAAAACAAATCCCCCCCCCAAAAAAACCCACCACACCAAACCACCACCCTTTGCATCTTCCTAAAAACTCATCAAGTGAGACTGAGATCCGTGTTCTATTGGGCTTGATTGACAGAAGGAACAGATTGACTTGGCATGTTGCTAGAGCTCATTAATCTTGTTCAAATACCTACTGGAGAAAATGCAGAGATTTCTCTCCAAGCTGTCCTCCAGGCAGCACTTAAGACTGTTTGGGGGTTGCTGGCAGCTTCCTATCACAAGAAGACAAAGGAAGGGGAGAACATTATTTTAATTATACGTTTCCAAACCACTTCGGAGCTCTGACCACAGTGTCTAAAACTGACAGCCAAGGCAGGCATTTTAGAGCTTAGGATGGCTTTTTGTTAAACGATCTTCAATCTTCCTCTGATTAGCAATAGGAAAAGGGGAGGGGGGGGAACCCAAATCCTTTTTCCATTTTGTTTCATTTTTAAGCGGGTGAATTTTGTCAGTTGCCTTTTGCTGTTGTGTCCGTCTTCGGCTTTCGTTGAAGGCAACGCGGCTATACACACACCCGTATTGTGTGATGTGCCTTCAACTTTGCCTTAGAATGCTTCAAAGCTGCCTTTCAACACACAGAGAGTTTTGCGCACCACCGTTTCAAAGGCAAAGACTCAAAGGCATTTTGAACCCACAATCACTTCAGCTAGGAATGCCAAAATGGGTGATAAATCTGTCCATGGATGCCCAGATCAGAATGGGACAAATCGCTGGGGACATTTCACCGCAACCAAAGTGCCATAGCCATCTTCCTGTGGCCAACTCACTGCAGGATCGTTCTGACCGAGGTTTCCCGAGAGCAGAAAGCAAACTCCTTGTCCCGACAAAAAACCCTTTTATTAATTGATTGTGAATTCTGCTCATTCACATCCAGCAAAGTCTTTCAAGGGAGGATTTACAGTCACAGACCTTCTCTGGCTTGGAGAGCTGCCAGGCCGACATCTGCAAAACTTGGCAAGGAGCCTTGGAGAGTCAGGAACCAATGAAGCGAACTAATTGTCTCCTGCAAACTCCACTCCCCTTTCGCTCCTCTTTTATTTCCTCTGGGGGGGGGGCATTCATCATCTGCCTTACTCCCAAGTCGACCCCTGTTCTTTAGCTGTTCCCTTTGTCTGGCTACTCTGTGCATGCGCACACTGGGAACAGGCTCCAGCTGTTCATCTGCCTCACTGATGTCTGACTCTGAAGGCAACTGATAACTGGGATATGGCTCTGGCCCCTTCTCTGCCTCCGACACAGAGCCCTCATCAGAAGCTTCCCCAGACTCCAGGACTGGCCCATGTTCCTCTCCAACCTCCTCACTGTCCGAATCTGCTGCCAGCTCTACTGGCCGTTGGCGGGTCACAACAAGGACTACTTGCCACAAGACAATTCTACAGAGGATGGCAAGGATTAGGCCATAGCTAAATTGTCCCTGAATGCATCTCCTTAATAAGGAGCACTTACCATAGTTAATTTTGAATGAATGGAAACTCAGAAGAGAGACAGACAGACAGACAGAGACAGATGGAGAGAGAGAGAGAGAGAGAGAGAGAGAGAGAGAGAGAGAGAGAGAGAGAGAGAGAGAGAGAGAGAGAGAGAGAGAGAGAGAGAGAGAGAGGCGGAGGAGGAGAATGAATCGAAACTAGAATCCACTATTTAGAGGATCTCCATAGGGAAATCAAAGAGAAAGGATCAACCCAAGTTTGCTACAAGTTAAAGACCCTTTTTATTCTTGCCAATTTAAGCTTTGTCCTGTCATGCTTAATTGCTGGGCTTCCCTGCCTGTGAATGAACCAACAATAAATCTAAGCATAGCGAAATTAATGGCGAGGTTTCTCACGCGGTAATGGTCTTTCCATGAATTGATACATCCCTCTAATTAGCTGGTGTCTCCAACAAGTGTAAGGGAAAGAAAGTTAAAATTTATGTACCGTAGATGAATGGGTTTTTTTTCTTCTTTCATGTCCATAGTTTCCCAGGGTTGTTTCAATGTTGTAAAAGAGACGCTCGCTCAAGAAATGAACAGAATGGAGAGGAGCACCACCAGACAGGCCAGCCATGGTTGCGCAGTGGTTAAAGTGCGGTACTGCAGGCTGCGTCTGCTGCCTGCCAGCTGCCTGCAATTTGGCAGTTCAAATCTCACCAGGCTCAAGGTTGACACAGCTTTCCCTCCAGTGCCTTATTCTGACTCACACCCAGGCCAGCCTTTTATTCTCCTACCATCTGGAAGGAAATATAGAAGCATAGCCAGCTGCACAAACAGTCTGAAGAACAGCTTTTATCAGTGGGCAGTCAAAACTCCCGAATGAAAAATACTGTATTTTTCAGAGCATAAGACACACTCCCCACCTCTAAAAGACGGTGAAAAGTTGGGTGCGTCTTATACACCGAATGTAGCCAAAAAACGCAAGGCACGGAGGAGGCGATGGTCTGTGGCAATCCCTGAAGACTGGAACAGCTGATTGGGAGTATTCCAGGAGGCTGATCCACCCGCCAACCAGCTGTTCAAGCTGAATCAGGCTGCAGTATTGTACTGAAGCTGACCTGGCTGTTTGGTATTTGCTGCAAGGATGTGTCAGAGTTTGCAGCAGCAATCACATCCAGAGAGCACACACGGGTAACTGATTCAGCAGGATTCCATAACTTCTCTTTATATATAACATAACACATGAAGTAAATGTACAATACCAAAAGCAGGCGGTAGTTCAGCAGTGGAGAAAAGTTTCACTTTCAGTTTTAGTTTCAGATATCAGCACAGCAGGCAGTTTTAGTACAGGACAAGCCACGCCCAGGCTCCTTGCTGTCTCCTTCCTGGTTGTTCACAGAGCAAATACCGTCTGTTTCCAAACAGCCCTCAACTCTCTCACACACTGACAGGACGCTAGCCAGATGAATACCATGGCCGCTGGTGGACAGAGGCAGAATTTTCTTTTTCTTATTTTCCTCCCCCCAAAACTAAGGTGTTTATACTCCGGAGCATCTTATACTCTGAAAAATACGACAGTATAATTGACTTGTGGAGCCGGTGCGGCGTGCAATAAATTCACATGGTGCAAAAGGGCTGGCTGTTTGTTAGCAGGATTCCGTGGGCTAAGGATTTTTTGCCTTTCATTGTGAGTTCTATTGTGTTGGAGGTGTGTGTGCACAAAGGGAGGCTCAGCCAATCTCATTGTTCACATGTTGTACTGTGACAATAAAGGTTTGAATTGAAGGCATATTATTTTAGGGTTGGAAAATCTGTAGTCCCGAAGCCCTATGTACCATATTTTTCCGAGTATAAGATGCACTTTTTTCCCTCAAAAAAGATGATGAAAAACTGGGTGCATCTTATACACTGAATACAGCATTTTATGCCTCCCCAAACCTCGCCCCCTTCACCAAAATGTTCTTGCATAGCTTTTAGGAGGCTTTCAGAGAGCTCCTGAGGGCTGGGGAGGGCAGAAATGAGCAAAAGGGCCGTTTTTTGCTCAATTCCCCCCCCCCAGCCCCCAGGAGCACTCTATAAGCTTCCTAATGCCATTTTTTAAAAGGGCATTTGCGAAAAATGGGCTGTTTTTTGTTCATTTTTAGCCCCCCCCCCCCCCGGAACACTCTACAAGCCTCCTAAAGGCTATTCATACCTTTTTTGGGGGAAAAAACATGGGCCCGTTTTCACAAAAAGCAGGTTGGGGAGGTTTGCAGAGTGCAAAACCTTTTAAAAAAAAAAACCTTGGTGCGTCTTATACTCCGGTGCGTCTTATACTCCGAAAAATACAGTAACTCAGGGATGGGCTCCAGCTTCTTCTACTTCCGGTTCATTCAGGGAAGCGCTTTAGGCACTCGCTTGCTACGCGTGCATGCGCAGTAGGTTAAAAAATGCTTCTGAGCATGCGCAGAATCAACAAACAAGATGGTGGTGCCGGTTCAGGGGTGTGGCCGGCTGAGTTACTACCTACACAGCTGGACCGGTCCAAACAGGTAGGAACCCACCTCTGATGCAACTCCTGATCAGCTTTTTGTGATCCTAGAGCCCTGTCTGATAAAATTTGTTGAAAACAGAAGTCAGTTTCCGGACATGGTGAGATCAAAAATACATGGAAACTGCCGTTCAATTCATAAAACGGGCCTTTGATGTCCATTAAAAAACCCCAATGAACCTTCTGGGGGGGGGGGGAAACTATCCCAAATTCTGTCCTACTACATCTACTGGATGAAGGGTTGGATTAGATGACCTACAAGGTCCCTTCCAACTCTGTTAATCTGTACAGTTCCTGCTTTCAGATGCTAAATGGCTCTTCCTTCCCTGTCCTTATTTTATTTACACAAAAGGACCCACAGAATCAATTAAACTCTGCAAAACAGGCGCAGAGAGGGTAAGGGGGGGGGGGGGGAAAGAAGCTTTACAAGACTCTAAATGTTATTTAATTAAGGCTTTATGAATGAGAGGCCATTAAGATTGCAATCTTTTCATTGTTCTTGTAAAGGGCTTCCAATCAATAAATTGCTCCTGTATAACAAAGTACATGAAAAAGGAGGAGAAGGGAGGCATATTTGACCTCGGGTAAAACAAGCTAAGATCTGCGTTTGACGATTATTATTATTATTATTATTATTATTATTATTATTATTATTATTATTATTATTATTATTATTTGGTTAATCTTTGGTGAGATTCACAGCCTTTGGGGCTGGTTGGTAGCCTAACAGCTCGAGTCCTAACCAAGGACCTAGGAACTGTTAAGGTAACATCGGAGGATATAAGCTGTTCCAAGTAAGGCGGTTTTTTGTAGAATCAGAATGTTCAAGTTTGATAAATTTAGCATTTCCAAATAGCGAGTAGGTAGCCCTTTAGGTATTGCTCCAAAAGCTCCAATTACAATCGGGACAACACACGATTTCTTTTTCCACAGTCGCTCAACCTCAATTTGCAAGTCTCGGTACTTTGTGATTTTTTTCTTGCTGCTTATCTTCAATTCGTGCATCACCAGTTGTTGTTGTTGTTGTTGTTGTTGTTGTTGTTGTTGTTGTTGTTGTTATTATTATTATTATTATTATTATTATTATTATTATTATTATTATTATTATTATACGATTGTATCACAGCGGCCAGTTGATTCGCCGGATTTGGCATTGATTACTAGTCGGGCCCCACCCAGAGGCCTAAAAGCAGGCGGTCGTAACGTATTTTCGTAATATACGTGCACATCCAAGCAGTGCAGCTTTTTGCATTATTGCAAATTAATTATTGCATTATTATTATTATTATTATTATTATTATTATTATTATTATTATTATTATTATTATTATTATTATTATTAACTTTATTCATTAAACATGAAACTCAGCCAACTGAACATTCAAAAATGCATCACAAATACCATTGACTGGAGCTAATGGTTGATACGGTTTGCTGCCAGCGTCCTAGGTATCACTTAAGTACCTTCTTAAAATATAAGATGTTCCGAGTAGCACAGTTTTTTGCAGCTCCACTGGTGTTATTGCAGGAAGCTGCAATTTGTTGATGTACCTTGTAAAATTCTTGGACATGGTGCCAAGTGCCTCAATGACAATGGGAATCACTCTTACATGCTTCATCCATAGCTGTGTAGTTATAATGGCCAGGTTGCAATATTTCATGATTTTTTCTAGTTCTTTTTCTCCGACTCTGGCATCTCCAGGAACAGCGATATCAATAAACTGTACACTTCAGCCCTCTACAACTGTGATATCTGGCGATGATTATTATTATTATTCCTCAACTTATAAACCACAAACGGTGACAGAACTTCTATTACTAAAGCAATGTTGGATTAGCCACGAGTCTAATCTTACAGCCTTTTTGCCATGGTCATTAAGCAAATCACATGGTTATTAAGCAAATCTGGCTTTCTCCATTGACGTTGCTTGTTGGAAGTCTCCCATGAAGGTCACACATGGTGACCCCTTGACCCAGGGATGATGTAGCTTTGGGGTTGGACTAGATGACCTACAAGGTCCCTTCCAACTCAGTTAATCTGTAATCTGTTACCTTTGCTAATATGCTATCTGAAAGCACCTGCAGGGTAGGGGTGAAATTTAGCAGGTTCTGACCAGTGGATCTGGCAAAAGATTTGTATGCCCTAGTTAGCAATACAATGTTACCGGAAAAGAAGTTTTGCAAAATTAGGTTAACCACTTTTAATGCTGTTACAGTGGACTCTGGGGCTTAGATCTTTTTTCTGTCTTTAAGAGCATGTTCCTCCATTTCTCCCTTGGGGGAAATACAATATTCTACCTTTTTAATATTTCCCAAAATATTTTATTCTTCTAGGATGGGGGGGGGGGAGGAGGCTTCCCACAATAAGAACAATTAATCCATGGAACAGTTGGCCTCCAGAAGGTCTCGGTGGTTCATCATTGGAGGTTTTTAAGATGAGATTGGACAACGGTTTGTCTGAAATGGTATAGGGTTCCCTGCCTGAGCAGGGAGTTGGACTAGAAGACCTCCAAGATCCCTTCCAACTCTTCTCTTCTCTTCTCTTCTCTTCTCTTCTCTTCTCTTCTCTTCTCTTCTCTTCTCTCTTCTCTCCTCTCCTCTCCCCTCTCTTCTCTTCTCTCTTCTCTTCTCTTCTCTCCTCTCTTTTCTCTTCTCTTCTCTTCTCTCTTCTCTTCTCTCTTCTCTTCTCTCCTCTCCCCTCCTCTCCTCTCCTCTCCCCTCTCTTCTCTTCTCTTCTCTTCTCTTCTCTTCTCTTCTCTTCTATATTATAGAATATTCTTACCCTGTTAATGGTAGAGTTGAGGATGGCGAGATGCAGTGGTGGGATTCAAATGGCGTAATGACTAGTTTGCTTCGTGCGCATATTGCATTTGAAATCAGCACTAAATCTTACCTTTTCCTGCAGTCCCAGTGAATAAAACAGCTGACAGGCAGCTATTTGCTCTGCCGGGCCAATCAGATGAGCTTCAAACAAAAGGAATATAGGACGGAATAGAGCAGGGGCATGTGGGCGGGGCCAATTGATTGCCGGAACTACCGTTTCTCCTGAACCAGTCCGAACTGGCTGAATCCCACCCCTGGCAAGTTGGTGACACTTTTCTTCCATTCACTTGTCTCAAACCCTCCCCATTTGTTTGAATGCTCCCTCCTAAGCCCAACTGTGCCATCAAGCTACTTTTCTTGTGGCTCAATTCCTCGCTCCCCACCCGGCACTCTGACCTTCAGAGTCACCGGCTGATGGTTTCCCACTGACTCGCTTCTTTCGTCGGCCTCTCTGCAAGAGAGAAGCTTTTTACAACATGCAAGCTTTCAGCAAAGGTCAGACAGCGGGGTCTAGGAGTTACAGCTGGGCTGACGGAAGGTCGCGGTTTTGACAATCTTTAAAAGCCGAGGCAGAGGGAGAAATCCTGTCTGTCTCTTAACAACGCCGGTTGCAATCTGCCTAATAAAGCAACGTTAATGCATGCTGCCTACTGGAATAAACACCAGTCTTCTTTCTATGCCCACTAAGAAAGATGTGAAGAGGAGTTTAGTTGAGTTCATCTTCAATACAAATGATCCTACTTTGCATTCTCCCCATGCATATCCTCCCTGTAGGACGTTAGCACCCACTCCTCTCCTAGGAAAATGAGATATTTTAGGAAATATTAAAAGGACAGAATATTTTCCCTAAAAGTGAAGCAGAAACACTCCCCCCCACCTTTGTCAATGGAACATTAAGCCCTGAGCCAGTCTCTTCTACATACAGTAAGAAAGATCTACAGGCAGAGTCTTAGGAGGGATTGCCCAAAGCCCTTTCATTACATCATCACCCAGCAAGAGTCAACCAAGCCTGGGACTCCGGACAGCCTACAGAGTTGCCCCTGCATGGCTCCATGGGAGTCTGACAACCAATCAGAATACAAGCTCAAATTCAAAAGCCCAGAGAGGGCATAAAACCTCTTAGAATCTCTTCCCTTTTCCCCCCCCCAGGACCTCAAACCATGCGATCCTGTCCACCACCAATAAACCTTCTTTCCCAGCAACTTCCATGAATCCGGTGTCTTTCCCCCCACTTGGAACTGAACCCAGAAGGACATTTCTCCCAACACCCCAATGCATATATTTCAGGAAATCAGTGGGGGATAAAAAACCCCATATAACCAGGTGGATAAATTCGAGCTATGTCCATATCATCCTTATATATTAACTCTTCAATGCAATTTTCTCATCTCGAGTTATGAGCACAGTTGAGCCCAGAATGTATGTTGCCCAGCAAGATGTTAGTGAAGTGAGTTTTGCCCCATTTGATGAACTTTCTTGCTACAGGGGTTAAGTGAATCACTGCAGCTATTAGGTGAGCCACACGGTTGTTAAGTGAATCCCCCTTGAGTTTGCTTGTCTGACGGTCGCAAAAGGGGATATTACGTGACATTGCAACCGTCATAAATATGAGTCAGTTGCCCAGGGTCTGGATTTTGACTATGTGTCCATGGGGAGGCTGCAACGGTGGTTAAGTGGGAAATAGACACCTATGTCACTTTCTCCAGTGCTGTTCTAACTTTGAGTGGTCACTAAATGAGCTCTTGTAAGTCGAGGACTGTATGTGCTTGTTTCTCCTGGAGGAAATGCACCCCAAAGGGAATAGAGAGAAAAACATGGTATTTTCTCTGCAAGGAGCAACGCGAAGAAACTCCCAAAAGCTGGAGAAAGGGAAAAGAATCGATTTTGTCCTACGGAGAAGGGATTCTGTACTCATCTTCGCTCTCTCTCCCACTCAGGTTGATAAGATGCTCCCCAGGCATGAGCAATTATGAGCAATTTGTATGAATAATAAGAATGGCTTTTTTATTATAGGCAATAAAATGACTCCCCCCCCCTTTCAATTATCTGTGCCACAATGCAGCTCAGGTGCTCATCAGTGGAAGCCGTGGATAAAAGTGACTTTTGTTTTAAGGGAAGTTCTTCCATTTTCCTTTCTTTCCTTAAAACAAGGGCCACGCTCGAATAAAGTAAAATAAAAATGGGTTTTCTTCCTTCCTTCTTTCTTTCTTTTTCTTCCTTCATCTTCCCTCTCTTTCTTCCTTTCTTCTTCCTTCCTTCCTTTCTTTTTCTACCTTCATCTTCCTTTCCCTTCCTTCCTCTTTCCTCCCTCTCTCCTTCCTTCCTTCCTTTCTTTCTTTTTCTTCCTTCATCTTCCTTTCCCCCCTCCCTCCCTCCCCCCTCCCCCTCCTTTCTTTCTTTCTTTCTTTCTTTCTTTCTTTCTTTCTTTCTTTCTTTCTTTCTTCCTTTCCTTTCTTTTTTATCTTCCTTTCCCTCCCTCCCTTTCTTTTCCCTCTCCTCCTCCCTCCCTTCCTTCTTTCTCTCTTTCTTTTTCTTCCTTCATCTTCATTTCCCTCCCTCCCTCCTTTCTTTCTTTCTTTCTTTCTTTCTTTCTTTCTTTCTTTCTTTCTTTCCTTTTCTTTCTTTTTCATCTTCTTTTCCCTCCCTCCCTCCTCCCCTTTCTTTTCCGTCTCCTCCTCCTTCTCCTACTCCCTCCCTTCCTTATTTGTCTCTTTTTTCTTCCTTCATCTTTATTTCCTTCCTTCCTTTCTTTCTTTCCTTTTCTTTCTTTTTCATCCTTCATCTTCCTTTCCCTCCCTCCCTTTCTTCCTCTCTTCCTCCTCCCTCCCTCCCTCCCTTCTTTCTCTCTTTTTCTTCCTCCATCTTCCTTTCCCTCCCTCCTTCAATCTTTCTTTCTTTCTTTCTTTCTTTCTTTCTTTCTTTCTTTCTTTCTTTCTTTCTTTCTTTCTTTCTTTCTTTCTTTCTTTGTCCTTCATCTTCCTTTCCCTTCCTCCCTTCCCTCCGCCTCCCTCCCTCCCTCTTCCTCATCATTAACAACAACAATAACAGTTATTATTGCTGGGAAGAGGTGCAATTCTTGGGTTTTTAGCAGAACAAAAGGGAAATATGTTCATTTGGAGCAGCTTGGACCCAAATTTCCTCATTAGCAGAGCATCTCAAACTACAGGTTTTTTTTTTTTTTTTTGCTTTTTGTTTTAAAAGGAAGGAGCTGAGGGAAAAGGCCAGGCAGGCGATTTCCTCTTATCCTACCCTACAAATAGGTTTCTTCTGTATAATGGGGTTTATGCAAAGCTACCCTGGCCTGAAGGCGGATGAAGCTATGAAACTATGCCACTCAGCGCTCACCAGCCCGGCCCAATTTCAGCTCACATTTAGCTGCCAAAAAAAAAAAAAAAAAAAGGCATGGTATAATATTGCCAAGTGAGAAACTCTCTTAAGAGTTCAACATTTGCATAAATCCCCTGGAGAAGGGGGAAAAGTGTTCAAAAACCCTTGAGGGGTAAGTGCACAGGCTGAACTATATGAATAAACCTGTCAGTTTTTGAGAATCATTAGGAAGCGATAGCTTAAGGGTTGATTTAAAATGCAGCTGCTGTTGACTCAGGAGTTTCCTGGAGTTGGAGCCCATCCAAAGATTTGGCTTCCATTATTCCTTCTGTGTGTTCAGGGTTAATTGCTGCATTGCCAGGCAATGGAGTGGGTGGATATATATATATAACAGAACAATGATCGTTTCTTTAATTATTTATTAACAGAGTTTGAAGGGACCTTGGACGTCTTCTAGTCCAACCCCCTGCCTGGGCAGGAAACCCTATACTGTTTCAGACAAATGGCTATCCAACATCTTCTTAAAGACTTCCAGTGTTGGGGCATTCAAAACTTCTGGAGGCAACTTCTGTTCCACTGATTAATTGTTCTAACTGTCAGGAAGTTTCTCCTCAGTTCGAAGTTGCTTCTCTCCTTGATTAGTTTCCACCCATTGCTTCTTGTTCTACCCTCAGGTGCCTTGGAGAATAGTTTGACTCCCTCTTCTTTGGGGCAACCCCTGAGATATTGGAAGACTGCTATCATGTCTCCCCTAGACCTTCTTTCTATTAAACTAGACATATCCAGTTCCTGCAACCATTCCACATATGTTTTAGCCTCCAGTCCCCTAATCACCTTTGTTGCTCTTCTCTGCACTCTTTCTAGAGTCTCCATCTGTTTATCCCCATTTCTCTCTCCCCCTTCATCTCTACGTCCAACTCTCCCACTTGAGATCTCTCTCTCTCCCCCTCCCTCTCCATTTATTTCCTGCTTGCCTGCCTGCCTAATACATGTCCCAGTTTTATTTTAGTTGATTTAGTTGATCACCTCTTCTTTGTGGCAGCTCCTGAGATCAGCGTTGGGTTTCTAACAGGGGTGAAATCCAGCAGGTTCTGACAGAGTCTGGAGAACCGGTAGCAGAAATTTTAGGTAGTTTGGAGAACAAGGAAATGTCATCTCTGGCTGGCCCCAGAGTTGGGTGGGAATGGAGATTTTGCAGTAACCTTACCCTGCCCACCAAGCCACGCCCACCAAGCCACGCCCACCATGCCACACCCACAGAATTGGTAGTAAAAATTTTCACCACTGGCTTCTATTATTTTTACTACCAGTTGGCTAGTGGATGCGCGTACGCACATCTCTGCACATGCGCAGAAGTGTCCGGGTGGGTGGGCAGAGCTTCCCGCTGCCGCTGCTACTACTTCGCCCAATCCAGGCTGAACCAGCAGCAACCCACCTCTGCCTGAGCTATTGGACACCCCTAGTCCTTCTTTCTATTAAACTAGACATACCCAGTTCCTGCAACCGTTCTTCATATGTTTTAGTCTCCAGTCCCGTAATCATCTTTGTTGCTCTTCTCTGCACTCTCTCCAGAGTCTCCACATCTTTTCTACATCGTGGCGACCAAAACTGGATGCAGTATTCCAAGGCTGGCCTTACCAAGGCCTTATAAAGTGGTATTAACACTTCACATGATCTTGATTCTATCCCTCTGTTGATGCAGCCTAGAACTGTGTTGGCTTTTTTGGCAGCTGCTGCACACGGCTGGCTCCTATTTAAATGGTTGTCCACTAGGACTCCAAGATCCCTTTCACAGTTACTACTACTGAGTAAGGTACCACCTATACTTTACCTGTGCATTCCGTTTTTCTTGCCTAAATGTAGAACCTTACTCTTCTCACCATTGAATTTCATTTTATTAGATAGTGCCCAATGTTCAAGTTTGTCAAGATCCTTCTGTATCTTAAGCCTATCTTCTGGAGTGTTGGCTATTCCTGCCAGCTTGGTGTCATCTGCAAATTTGAGGAGTTCCCCATTTATTCCCTCATCCAAATCATTGATGAAGATGTTGAAGAGTCCAGGGCCCAAAACAGAGCCTTGGGGTACTCCACTGCATACTTCCCTCCATGTAGACGCAGTTCTATTGAGGACTACACGTTGAGTGAGGCTGATAACCTTTCTTAAATTAAAAAAGTAAGAAAAGAAAGAAAATACACCAGTTCTCAAAACACCAAGAGAAACATCATACTTTATATTTAGAGCAGCTACAGAGAGAGAGAGAGAGGTGCTAAAAACCTAATCAGGGAAGGACTCACGTACTAGAAGATGTGAATGTGCTATTTGTTGTTTTGCCTGTCACATATATTCTGGTATCCACTTGGTTTTCGGCGTGCTTAATATTGCGACTGTAATTCAGTTCCTTATTTTAGAGAGTAGATTTTAAGGCACCTAAGAAACTGCCTTGACTTAAGGTCAGAGGTGGTATTCAGCCAGTTTGGACTGGTTTGGGAGAATTGCTGGTGGCAACCTCCTCTATGCCGTCCTATTTAGCCATGTTTTCTAAGCCACATGCATGCATGCAAGCCGTGCGTGCAAGCAAAGCGCATGCATGGAAGGTGCGCATGCTCATAAAGCGAGCTTGCGCATACGGGGTGAACCGGTGGTAAACATATGTGAAACCCACCTCTGTTTAAGGTAGATAGTAGTCTAATTCACTGAGATTTGCCATCTCAGGGCCCAGATAAGGACCTTTCCCACCTGTCAAAACTTATTGATAACTGACTCACAAAATCTTGTGCCCTCTTTGTCAGGCACAACGTGTTGAGTCCTTGCATGCATCTTTAAAGTGGAGGATTGGCCTAATAAGCAGCCAAGCTCCAGCACAGGGGAAAGAACCAGAAAACACTCCACCTTTTAGGGAAACCTTGATCAAAATGATCTGAAGTGGACTTCTTCTTCCTGAGTTAATTGTTGTTCTCTGATTTGTGCGTTGGTTTTGCCTCTCCCTTGGGCCTAAACAAATGGCAAAGAAGAGGCTTAAGATATTATTTCTGCCAAGGCTCCGACTGACGAACTGGACTCAGCCAGCTCTGATGAGACGGTCCAATCTCTTAATGCAAAGCTTTATTGAGTACATCAATTCCGCACAGAACGAAAGCAAAACCCGCTCTGGCTAATTTCTGGGCTAATTCAATATACCGTATTTTTCAGAGTATAAGGCGCACCAAGATTTTGAAGAGGTAAATTTTAAAAAAAGTTTTTGCACTCTGCAGACCTCCCAAACCCTCTGCAGGCCTTATTTTCTGTGAAAAATGGGGCATGCAGAGAGCTTGAGAGGCTTGCAAAGTGCTCCTGGGGGGTGATGAGCAAAAAAAATGGCCCATTTTTAACAAAAACAGGGCCATTTTTTGCCAAAAAAAGGACATGCATTGCCTTTAGGAGGCTTGTAGAGTGGTCCTGGGGGGTGGGGGTGGGGGCAAAAACGAGCCAAAAATGACCAGTTTATAGCTCGTTTTTGCCCTCCCCAGCCCCCAGGAGCACTTTGCAGGCCTCCGAAACCCTCTGCACATCCATTTTTGTGAAGGGTGCGGGGTTCAGGAAGGCCAAAAATGTTGTATTCAGTGTACAAGACACACCCAGATTTCCCCCCTCTTTTTGGGGGGGAAAAGGTGCGTCTTATACTCCAAAAACATGGTAATTAAAGTATAGAATCCTCCCTCCCCCTCCTATTAATGCAGATCACATTGGCCAATTGAGTGTCACAATATTGTTATGAGAAAATGTCCTGAAAGTCTGGCCACCACCTGCTGACGTGACCTTGGTTCTCACGGATTAACTGCTTGATGTTTAAAATTCACATTCTAATTCCCCCTCTGCTCCCCCATAGTTTGTTGGCAAGCTGAGAAACAGTAAAAGCCTGAATACACTTTGACACTTGACAATTACTCATTTTTTGGGGGAGGGGTATTGGCTCAGCGGTTAAAGATGCTAACCTTCTCAACTGGAGAACTGACCGCTGGGGTTCAAGACATCAGCTCTGTGCAAAGGGTGAGCGCCCATTCCTTGCTCCAGCTCTTGTCTACCTAGCAATTCAAAAGCATGCAACTGCAAGTAGATTAATAGGTACCATTTCGGTGGGAAGATAACAGTGTTCCCTGTGCCTTTGGTGTATAGCCATGCTGCCCATATGACCATGAAAAATGTCTTTGGACAATGCTGGCTCCCTCAGCTAAGAAACCGAGGTGAGCACATACCTAGGATGCAAGGGAAGACATTATTTTTAACTCTTTTTTTTAAAGCTTAACTGCTTGCTCACTTTTCCCAATATGGTTGTGAAAGTTGGACCTTAAAAAAAGCGAGACAGGAAGAAAATCAGCTTATTTGAGCTGTGGTGCTGGGAAAGGTTCCTGCATACTCCTTGGACAGCAAAAGTGACTAACAAGCAAATGCCCGAGCGCATACCACAAGACATGTCCCTGAAAGGCAAAATCACGAAACTGCAACTCACTTATTTTGGCCATGTCACATGGAGGAATTGACTAGAGAAAGCCATTACTTTAGGAAGAGTTAGCGGTAGAAAGAAACCAGACTGTCAAAGAGCACAGTGGCTGGGCACCATCAAAGCTCACCCCAGTCAGAGCACAGAACAACTCAGAGTCAGGATAAAGCTGGAAGGGACCTTGGAGGTCTTCTAGTCCAGCCCCCTGCTCAAGCAGAAGATCCTACATCAGTGATGGCAAACCTTTTCGGCACCGCCAGAATGCTAGAAACCCGAAGAGCAGCTGGCTGACACGCACATGCCTGTTTTTGGCCGTTTTGGGGGGCATTTTGGGGCCGTTTTCAGGCTGATTTTGGGCTGGTTTTGGGGGGCCTTTTCAGACTGTTTTTCAGGCTATTTTCAGGCTGCTTTCTGGGCCATTTTAAGGTCATTTGTGAGCTATTTTGGGGGCCTTTTCAGGTTGTATTTCAGGCCACTTTTGGGCGATTTTGGACTGTTGGGGGGCTGTTTATCAGGACCTTCTCAGGTCATATTTCAGGCTACTTTCAAGCCATTTTGGGGGGCATTTGGGGGGCATTTTTGGGGCTAAAACACAGCCTGAAATACGACTCACAAATGGCCGGAAAAATGGCCCGAAAAGCGGGCTGTTTTTGGCTGTTTTGGGGCCATTTTCAGACTGTTTTCTGGTGTTCTGGTGCCCACATAGATCAGCTGGCCAGCACACAGTAAACAGAAGAGCAGCTGGCAATGGTGCAAATGCCCACAGAGAGGGCTCAGTGTGCCACCTCTGGCATGTGTGACATGGGTTCGCCATCTCAGTCCTACATCATTTAAGGCAAGTGACTGTCCAGTCTCTTTTTAAAAACCTCCAGTGATGAAGCACCAACAATGTCTGAAGACAAGCTGTTCCATTGGTTTGTTGTCTTCACTGTTAGGAAGCTTCTCTTCAACTCCATGTTGCTTCTCTCCTTGATTAGTTTCCACCTGTTATTTCTTGTCCTCCCTTCTGGTGCTTTGGAAAATAAATTGACCCTTCTTCTTTGCAGCCTCTTGCAAACACCCCACATGTGAACTTAAGAAATTATTTCGTATACTCTCATGTAACCTGATGCTAATCTTACATATATATATATTTGTTTTCCGTTTTTACAGCTGGAAAACGACAGCTTGCTTTAACGAAGGAGAGCGGAAAGTGTCCAATCTGCTTTTTCCAGGCTATTTTTTGAAGTGTGGATAACGTGATGATTTAGGATATCACGAATTTGGGGAAGTTTTTGTTCGTCAGCTGAGAAACAGCTCCAGTCCCTCAAACGTTGCTAAGCCTGGCAACGTTTGAGGGACAAAATCAGATAGTTGATATCGTTCCAACGTGGGATTGGAATTGTTATTCGGTTCCTGATGGTGTCTTCCCGTCTGGAAAAATCTGTCACTGTCATTCCTGTTTGAACAGTTGACAAGCTGCCTGTACCTCAGATCTGCAGGCAGGAAACTGAGGCCAGGAAAGGATGGCTGCAAAACAACTTTACAAATATCAAGCTTTGCATGATCTTCCTCCTGCTTTCCTTATTAGAGACTATCTGATAATCTGGCATTGCCCGGGTATTTATTTATAGGGTGGGTGGGGGGGAATGTCCAGACCAAAAGTAATTTCTAATGTTAGATTTTCCCCCTGTCCAGAGGGAGCCCCCTTGTGGAGTACTGTGAAGCCATTACCATAGCAACTCCATTGCGCTGCACAGGAGAAGCCATTTTACGGCGGTACAGTTGAAGCTATTTTAAGGCACAACAGGCTGTATCTTAACAGAACACACTCCCTGAGGGGTGTTAGAGGTGTCTTACCCCCACAGTATTTTTCCCCCCAGAGAGTAAGTCATCTATGTACCACGTTTGGTTGAAGTTGCTCAGGGCGTTGCAGAGTTATACTGGACAACAAATGAGCCCCACCCACCACCCAGGCCGTTACAACACAAAACAACAATGGACACACAGCCAGCACCAATCAGCACCAATCTACCAATCATGATACAACCACACAGCCAATCAATCCACTTACTGAAACAAAGCCAGAACTCCACCCCCCCCCCCCACGATTTATAGAAAGATGGCAGCTCCGACCACACTTTAAGCCAAAAACACCAGCCTGAAAGGTGAGTGAGCCCTCGCCGAAACGTTGCCAAGACAATCTCAATCTTACACGGGAAAAGACCCGAATACAACAAGACCGGCATACCTACACCTGTGTGCAGAAAGATGCTCCGGATGCAGAGAAAGGTGCTTTGAATCACTTTGAACAGGGTGCAAAAAATATATTTCATGGCTATGAGAAGAAGCTCTCAACCATATCAGATGGGAAGTCAAATGACTCCCAGTTCACCAGGAAAATGTCCTCCGTGCTGAAACTTCCCAGGTTGTGTTGATTTAACTGCTTGCCGTGTTTCACTTCCTACTTTCCACTTTTATTTACCATTGCAAGTAGTGACAGGACTGGCACTTCACCTGGCTTGGCTTTGTGGCAGCTACTATTACGAATGGGTTTCCAAAAAGCCTAGTGGTTATATCATTTCCTTGCATGCAGAAGGTCACTGGTTGGAAGTTGGATAGAAATGAGGGGCATTTTTAATATATCCATTACTACTTTCCTCCTCCTCCCCCCTCCTCCTCCTCCTTCTTCCAGCTAGTCTCCTAGTATCTTATAGAGAGATAACAATAATCATTTTTCTCCTCCTCCTCTTCTTCTCCTCCTCTTTCCAGCTAGTATTCTAGTATCTCACAGGTAATAATAATCATCTTTCTCCTTCTTCTCCTCCCCTCCTCCTCTTCTTCACTCCTTCTCTTCTCCCCTTTTCCTTCTCTCTTCCTCCTCCCTTTCTCCTATATTTAGAGTTTTATATTTTTCCAGGTAGTATCTTACAGAGAGATAATAATAATCATACTTCTCCTTCTCCTCCTCCCTTTCTCCTTCTCCTCTCCTCCTTTTCTCCTCCCCTCCCCTTCTCTCCTCCCCCTTCTGCTAGTATTCTAGTATCTTACAGAGAGATAATAATAGCCATTCTTCTCCTTCTCCTCCTCCTCCTCTCCTCCTCCTCCTTCTCTCCCCCTCCCCCTTCTCTCCTCCTCCTCCTCCTTCTCTCCTCCTCCTCCTTCTCTCTTTCTCCTCCTCCTTCTCTCTTCCTCCTCCTCCTCCTGTCCTCCTCCTCCTTGAACATCATCCAAGCAAAGAGGAAGGGATTGTATGATGTGCCATCAAAACCAGATAACCTTCTCTAGTCTGAGTTAATATTAACCAAGCTTAGTGCATTGTGTGAATGCAACAACTAAATCTTTTCAGGGAGCTGCTTCAACATGTTGTCTGAACACACACTAGCTTTCTTTTGCAGAACACTCCATCATCTGACTTTACCTGGGGAACAATCATGTTAATTAGCCACCATCATAAATTGGAAGAAAAGCACCAATGAATTAAAATGTGTAGTTGTTATGCTTGGCAGAGGAACTTTCTTGGCTGAGATGCCACACATAGAACAAGAACTCATTCTCTCCTGAATTCTAATGCACAGATGAGTTGGTTATTGTTCCCAAAGCAGAACTATTTTTAATTTAGAAATCACCAACCTAATTGCGCTGGAAAAAGAGATTATTCTGTTTTCCTACTCTTCATTTGATCTTTCTTATAGTCCAGTTTGGTCTGTCTCATATTCGATACTTAAGTGTAGTAGTGGTCCCCATGTGTATGTAGCTCATAGTTCATACTACAGAGAGCCCTCAACCAGAGATGGTATTCAGCAGGTTTTGACCAATTCTGGAGAACCAGTAGCAGAAAGTTTGAGTAGTTCGGAGAACCGGTAAATACCACCTCTGGCTGGCCCTGCCCCATCTATTCTCTGCCTCCCGAGTCCCAGCTGATCAGGAGGGAATGGAGCCATGTCCTGCCTCACCCACCAAGCCATGCCCATCAAGCTAAGTCACACTCACCACGCATGGCTTGGTGGGCGTGGCTTGGTGGGCATGGCAGGGGAAGGATACTGTAAAATCTCCATTTCCTCCCGATCAGCTGGGACTCAGGAGGCCGATAATAGATGGGGGTGTGGCCAGTCAGAGGTGGTATTTGCCGATTGAGTAGTTTGCCAAACTACTCAAAATTTCCGCTACCAGTTCTCCAGAACTGGTCAGAACCTGCTAAATACCACCTCTGCACCGCGGGCCACTCCTTCTCTGTTTCCAGGGTGGTCCCGTGGGTCAGATCTAAGCACCCTGCTGTTCACATCCAGCCCTCAGACCTTGAGTGACACCCCTACAATAATAAAATAATAGAGTTGGAAGGGACCTTGGAGGTCTTCTAGTCCAACCCCGTGCTCAGGCAGGAAAGCTTATACCGTTTCAGACAAATGGCTATCCAACATCTTCTTAAAGACTTCCAGTGTTGGGGCATTCACAACTCCTGGAGACAAGTTGTTCCACTGATTAATTGTTCTAACTGTCAGGAAGTTTCTCCTCAGTTCTAAGTTGCTTCTCTCCTTGATTAGTTTCCACTCATTGCTTCTTGTTCTGCCCTCAGGTGCTTTGGAGAATAGGTTGACCTCCCCTCCTCTCGTTTGTGGCAGCCCCTGAGATATCGGAGCATTGCTATCATGTCACCTCTGGTCCTTCTTTTCATCAAAGTAGTAGGAATATCTCCCCCTTCCTTTTATGAACGTTTTGGTGTTTTCTGCAAATCCAGAAACAGAATAACTCGTCTTAACCTTTTAAGGTAAAGGTTCCTCTCGCACATATGTGCTAATAGTTCCTGACTCTAGGGGGCAGTGCTCATCTCGGTTTCAAAGCCGAAGAGCCAGGACTGTCCAAAGATGTCTCCGTGGTCATGTGGCTGGCATGACTAAATGCCGAAGGCACACGGAACGCTGTTCCCTTCCCACCAAAGGTGGTCCCTATTTTTCTACTTGCATTTTTACATGCTTTCGAACTGCTCGGTTGGCAGAAGCTGGGACAAGTAACAGGAGCTCACTCCGTTACGCAGCGCGAGGGATTCGAACCACCGAACTGCCGACCTTTCTGATCGACAAGCTCAGCGTCTTAGCCACCGAGCCACCGCGTCACTATAACCTGATTAAGAAGGTTGCACAAATGCTTTCCTTAAGTGGACTGCATTTGCAAAACACACAGAACTTTGCAAACGATTTCCCGGCAGCTGGGGGGGAAATATGACATTTAGCTTTCCGTTGTTTTTCAAGGAAGGTTAGAAGAAGGCAGAAGAAGAGAAAAACAAGAAAGAAATCTCCCAGCGTCTTATTTTCTTTACCTTCTGTCTCTTCCTGTGCAGACTTCACCTTCACAATTTTTTGGGGGGGTGGAAGGACAAGAAGCAAGAAGATGAGATCATCTTGGTGGGGGGGCTTGCTTGCCGAGATGAGGAGGGTCTGTACCCTGTTATCATTTGGAAAAACGCTTCAAACTCTTGCAAAGTTGTGGGGCCCTTGGGGAGAAAGTGGGCCTTGTAGGCAGGCAGTGCTCTGAAGGGGGGGGGGGGGCACTTGGGTCATCCCGAATTCTCAGGATGTTACAAGCTGCTTATAATTGCAGCCTACGAATAATTGCCAGTGGCTGAACGCTGAATATGAGAATTTGACCAGATCAAGTCGTTATTCTTGTTCTTCACGTTTTTGGCAAGGTGATCCTTCCTTTCTCTTTCTTTTTCTCTTTTTTCCTTCCTTCCTTATTTCTTTCTCTCTTCGCTTTTTCTTTACTCCATCTTTCTCTTACTCCCTCCATTCCTCTTCCTCCTCTATCTCCTCCCTCCCTCCCCTCTCCCCATTTCTCTTTCTCACTTCCATCTCTATCTTTCTCTTCCTTCCTCCTTCCCTCCATCCCCCTCCTCTTTTTCCTCCTCCTCCTCCCTCCCTCCCTCCCTTATTTCTTTCTCTCCTTCCTCACTTCTTTCTCCTCCCTTCCTTCCTCCTTCATTTCTTTCTCTCCTTCCTTCATCACTCCTTCCCTTCCTTATTTCTTTCTCTCCTTCCTCACTCCCTCCTCCCTTCCTTCCTCCTTCATTTCTTTCTCTCCTTGCTTCCTTCCTCCCTCCCTTCCTTATTTCTTTCTCTCCTTCCTCACTCCCTTCTCCTCCTCTTCCTCCTCTTTCCTTCTCTCTTCCTTACTTTCTTTCTCTCCTTCCTTCCTTCTCTTTCTCGCCTCCCTCTCTCCCTCCTTCCCTGCCTCTCTCCCTCTCTCCACCTGCTAACGTCTCCATTCAGTGGCATAATTATTATGAGAGTTTGCATATAAAAGCCAATCATCTGTGAATTCATTTAGTATTCATTGTAAGACCCTTAATCACGATGGATTAATTTGTTATAAATGCTGATATAATCTGTTATTTCATAATATCACCACTACAATTTAGCAATTAAATAGTCTGCTATTATTTCAAACACTGCCCAGATCTTCTACTTTGTTGCAGCCCTTTTTGCTCTGTTGTGAATTATCTTGCAAGGACAATGGTGTCTTCTTTCCCTACACAAACACACAGAAAGACACACATACACCCCCGTCCATTTTGGAAGTAGGAATACAAATGGTAGATGTAGTCACAGTTACTCTTGATAACATCATTCCCCACTTCGGCTCCGGTTATACCTAACCATCAATGAATAGCAATAATTGGAGTAATTGATGTCAGAAGATCTGCTTTGGGAATAATAATAGAACTGATATTTTCTGCAGTACATTTTTTTTTACAGCAACACTGAAGGAGAAGCCAACTGTCACTCATGGAACTCTGGAACTGTGTGTCCAACTCATTAAGGCAGAGGTGTCCAAACCTGGGTACTTTAAGACTTGTGGACTTCAACTCCCAGAATTCCTCAGCCAGCCGTGGGGGGAGGCCATGGGGGGAGGCGCACTGCAACCCCCATACCCCAATTTGGGCTTAGTAGGCCTCCCTGCACTTACCTGGGAGCAAAAATGGGGTGCATAGGGACTCCTGGGAAGGGGCAGGGCAGGAAGGGCAGGTCCAGCCAGAAATGTAGCAACTGGTTTGCCCGAACCGGCTTGAACCGGCTGAATCCCACCACTGCCTCTAGTCCTTCTTCTCATTAAACTAGACATACCCAGTTCCTGCAACCGTTCTTCATATATTTCAGTCTCCAGTCCCCTAATCAACTTTGTTGCTCTTCTCTGCACTCTTTCTAGAGTCTCCACATCTTTTCTACATTGTGGTGACCAAAACTGGATGCAAATATTCCAAGTGTGGCCTTACCAAGGCATTATAAAGTGGTATTAGCATCGGAATTTTGCTCAGCTCAAAGAAGATTTTTATGTATGCATTTTGTGGTGTGTAAAACCTAAAGCAGGAATGTAGAAGCTTCAAGACACATTGAGAAAGACAAATTCCTAACTGGATGGCAGCCTTTCCCAGCAGGTGACATTCCTTCTTTTACCAGAAATTCCCTGCAACACAAAATCTGGATGTCACTTAATGGTTCTCTTTGCACCTGTGGGAAGCCAGGTGCAAGGAGAACCATTGGACTAGAGGACTTCTAGTCCAACCCCCTGCCTAGGCAGGAAACCCTATACTGTTTCAGACAAATGGTTATCCAATCTCTTCTTAAAGACTTCCAGTGTTGGGGCATTCACAACTTCTGGAGGCAACTTCTGTTCCACTGATTAATTGTTTTAACTGTCAGGAAATTTCTCCTCAGTTCTAAGTTGCTTCTCTCCTTGATTAGTTTCCACCCATTGTTTCTTGTTCTACCCTCAGGTGCCTTGGAGAATATCTTGACTTCCTCTTCTTTGTGGCAACCCCTGAGATATTGGAAGACTGCTATCATGTGTCCCCTAGTCCTTCTTTCTATTAAACTAGACATTCCCAGTTCCTGCAACCGTTCTTCATAAGTTTCAGTCTCCAGTCCCCTAATCATCTTTGCTGCTCTTCTCTGCACTCTTTCTAGAGTCTCCACATCTTTTCTACATCGTGGAGACCAAAGCTGAATGCCGTATTCCAAGTGTGGCCTTACCAAGGCATTATAAAGTGGTATTAACACTTCACATGATCTTGATTCTCTCCCTCTGTTGATGCAGCCTAGGACTGTGTTGGCTTTTTTGGCAGCTGCTGCACATGGATGGCTCATATTAGTTAGTTTCGCTTTTGCACAATGTAACAGTTAAGGTCATGCCAAGGTTAGTTTCACTTTAGCCCAATTCAACAGTCAGGGTCATCTAAAGATCAATCCCCTTTAGTATAACTATATACATTCAATACATAACAGTGCCCATGGAGAAGGATTGGGCCAGCCTATCTACAAAACAAAAGACTTTCAGCCCCAGGGTGAAGGGATTAAGATATTGACCCTTCGGGGCATAATAGGATTAACCCACTAAAACACAGAGCTCATCACATTGCACACTCTCCTAAGGACATTGCATCACCCTCCAAACTTCAACCAAACTTAGCTCAGACAATCTACAGAGCCAGTTGTGACCCCTACAACAGCCAATAGAGTACATGTTTTTGCACAGGAACAGGAAGCTCAAGTGCGAAGCCTAAGAGAAGGTATAAAAACCCCTCACCCTCAACTCCATCTGGTCAGCTGCCCAGAATCACACGTGGTTTTGCTTCATCATTAAACCATATTTCCATTTTATATCTGTTGCATAGGTGTATGTAGTCAGTCAGATTACCTGTCCCTTGATCCTGTCTATTATATAATTACTAATCATACAAATACCCTGTTTCCCTGAAAATAAGACCTCCCCGGATAATAAGCTCAATAGGGCTTTTGAGTGCATGCGTTAAAATAAGCCCCCCCTCCAAAAATAAGCTCTCCCCGAAAATATTGCAACACAGCAGCAGCCATGAGGTGACCACGCTCGCCGCCTTGCACCTCAAAAATAATAAGACCTCCCTGAAAATAAGGCCAAGCGCTTATTTCGGGGGTCAAAAGAAAATAAGACCCTGGCTTATTTTCAGGGAAACATGGTACATATCCGATTCCTACCTATCACATATTCTTAATACCATATTTTCACATTCTTAACTTGTCTGTGTTTTTCTGTCCCAGGCCTTTTCCCTTCATTTTTGTAATTGTTGTAAGATCTAATCACTATAGCGAAACGTTTATGCCAGAAATGTCGCACTATGTCCAATGTTTTTAATGTTTATCTAATAAAAAAAAAACTTTTTAATAAATAAATAAATAAGTAAATAAACCCTCTTTCCAATCAGCCTCCATGTTTCCAGTGTCTTCTCGTATCCAGTGTCTTTCTCTCTTGGCTTGGAACTGAACCCAGATGGATAATTCTTGCAATAATATCCGAGTCCTCCTTACTTGATTGATACCTTTTGTTTTCCAAATGCACAGATAGATAATTGAAGGATTTTTTGTTATTATTTATTTTGCAGAAGATGAACATCAGTGGGAAGCAGCGAATAAAAATACACACTTCTGGGTGAATCCAAAATTAAAGACGACAGAATCACAAATTCTGATGTACGAAGTGGGGTGTATTTTTAATTGCGGCAACTGGACTGTTGCTTTCACTGTCTGTCTGTAAGAGAAAAGGCCTGGAAATTGACAGGTTTCCTGTGTGCATTTATTTGTTTTTATTCAGCAAAAGATGCTGCAAATGATAAGTGTGAATATAACTAAAATTGCAGTCTGAGGCTCTGGGGTAGCTTTGATTTGATTTATTTTATTTTATTGCAATTTCTTCCTAAAGGGCATGGGAGATCCTCGGAATGGGATTCTGAGAGAGGTTTTTCTCTCTCAGGAAGGGCCATTTAATTTAATTTTTTTAGCCATCCATTCCTGTGTTGTCTCATCAGGAGAATGAACCCATAGTTCATAAAAACCACAAAAACTGCATAAAGCCACAAACTAAAATAACATCTTCAGCTGATATCAGCCAGGCTGTTTTTTGGGCCATGTTTTGGCCTGAAAAGGGCCCCAAAACAGCCAAAAACCAGCCCAAAACGCCCCCAAAATGGCCTGAAATATGGCCTGAAAAATGCCCCCCAAATAGTCAAAAATGGCTTGAAAATGGCTTGAAAAGGGCTCAGAAATAGTCAAAAATGGCCTGAAAAGGGCCTGAAATATGGCCTGAAAAGGGCCCCAAACCAGCCAAAAATGGCCTGAAAATGGCCTGAAACATGGCCTGAAAAGGGCCTGAAAAGGGCCCCAAAATGGCTTGAAAATGGCCTGAAATATGGCCTGAAAAGGGCCCAAAACCACCCAAAAATGACCTGAAAATGGCCTGAAAAGGGCCTGAAAAATGCCCCCAAAATAGTCAAAAATGGCTTGAAAATGGCCTGAAATATGGCCTGAAAAGGGCCCAAAAAGAGCCAAAAATGGCCTGAAAATGGCCTGAAATACGGCCTGAAAAGGGCCCCAAACCAGCCAAAAACCAGTCCCCAAATGACCCGAAAATGGCCTGAAATACGGCCTGAAAAACAGCCTAAATGCCCCACAAATATCCTAAAAATGCCCTGAAATACGGTCTAAAAAGGACCCAAAAACCAGCCTGAAAACAGCTCAAAACCAGCCTGAAAACGGCTCCCCAAATGCCCCTAAAACAGGCATGTGCATCTCGGCCAGCTGGTCTTTGGGTTACTGGCACTCGGGCGTGTGCATGCAGGTATATGCATATGCGTTCCATTTGGGGCACTCAAGGCTGAAAAGGTTCGCCATCACTGGTCTAAGCACTATTGTTATTGCTATCTACAATACATCCCAAAAATGCTTTTTTCAAAGGGCAACTGGACTTTTCTTTGCTTTTTCCCCCCATGAAGATGTTTCGCTTCTCAACCAAGAAGTCTGGTCATTAGCACTCTCAGTGCTAACGGCAGATGACTGCAAACAATATAAATCCGTCCATTCCCCCCCCCCCCGACCCCACACCATTCAGTCAGAACTGAAGAAGCTTCTTGGATGAGGAGCGAAAGGTCTTCGATGAAAAAAAAAAGTCCAGTTGCCTTTTGACCTGGATAACTGAGAATCTCCATAGATATCTACGGTATGATTTATGAACTGTTAGGGAGGGGCTGTCCTCACCCTCTTTCCCTCACACTAATATCTGGGCTCAGTGGCCTCTTACGTCTCTGGAAGGCAGCCCCTCCCTCCTAGGAATCCATCTCTTCCCTAGGTTCCATCACAGAAAGTGGATATACCATTATCCCAAGAATTCATTACATTCTAAAATTGTCGTTTGTCGGAATCTTTCCCAATTCTTGCAGGATATGTGAAAAATTATGCAGCAATTTAAATTAGCTGTCAATTTTAGCGGCATTATTCTATCCTTCTCCTCTTTCCATGGGGCTCCACTACTTGCTACGGAGCAATTGACAGCTTTTATGGAAACAAACAATCCCACACACACAAACACACTCACACACACACACACACTTTCTCTTCCCCCCTCTCTCTCCCTCCCTCCCCCCCTCTCTCTCCCTCTTTCTGTCTCTCCTGTAACTAAAATCATTAGTGGGCACTATTTTGCTGTCCTTCCCATGGCTATTTGGGAGATTTGCTGGTGCTATGAAATTTAAATTTCTGATTAATTGTTGCAATACGACTAATGAGAAAAACATGTCATTCCTTAATATGCCTTAGTTTTCATTTTTCTAGAGATGGTTAGAGGTGTACCATGTTCCCTTGAAAATAAGACAGGGTCTTATTTTCTTTTGACCCCCGAAATAAGTGCTTGGCCTTATTTTGGGGGAGGTCTTATTATTTTTGAGGTGCAAGAGGCGGCGAGTATGGTCACCTCATGGCTGCTGCTGTGTTGCAATATTTTCGGGGATGGCTTATTTTCGGGGGTGGGATTATTTTAGCACATGCGCTAAAAAGGCGGATTGGGCTTATTATCCGGGGAGGGTTTATTTTCAGGGAAACAGGATATTGGGTCAGAGTGATTTTAGTATTACCATTTCAAAAGGAAGGAAGTGCTAAAGGAAGGGAGAGGAAGAGGGAGGGAAGAAAGAAAGAAAGAAAGAAAGAAAGAAAGAAAGAAAGAAAGAAAGAAAGAAAGGGAGGAGGAGGAGGACAGAAGGAGGAAGAGCAGGAAGAGCAGGAGGAAGTGAGGAGGAGGAGGAGGAGGAGGAGGAGGAGGAGGAAGAGAGAAGAAAAAAGAAGAGATGAGAAGTGAAGGAGACGGAGAGGAGAAGGAGGGAGAGAGAAGGAGGAGTGAAAGAGAAGAAGAGAAGAAGAGGAGAAGGAAGTAAGGCGGAGGAGAGAAGAAAAAAGAAGAGAGGATGAAAGGAGAAAGAGGAAGAGGAGGAGAAGAGGAGGAGGAGGATGAAGAAAAGGAGGAAATGAGAAGGAGGAGGTGAGAAGAAAAAAGAAGAGAGGAGTAGTGAAGGAGAAGAAGAGGTGAAGGAGGGGGAGAGAAGGAGGAGTGAAAGAGAAGAAGAAGAGGAGGAGGAGAGGAGGAAGGAGAAGGAGGAGAGGAGTAGTGAAGGAGAAGAAAAAGAAGGAGTAAAAGGAGAAGGAGAAGGGAAAGGGGGTGGAAAGGAGGGAGGGAGGAAGGAAAGAAGGAAGGAAGGAAGGCAAGCAGAAAGGAGAATGTATACTAATCGGTTACCTAAGATTTGGTACCCCTTAACACTATTTTAATTTTAAGTTATTGTTACCAACTATACTGAAAATATTTGGTGAGTTAATTTGCTATTTTTTATTCATCAGTTTTGTGAGAAACACTCTGCCGCTGACTAGAATGCTGTGAGTTTGATAAAGCTAGCAAACCACCTAATGCAGGCTATTAAAACCACTTGTTCATTGGATGTTTTGCAAAAACAGAAACAAAACAAAAACAGATTTAAGGCAAGGATCAAATTAGAGCAGTGGTGAGCTTTTTCCAAGGACTGATCTTCCCAGCAGGTCCAAATGTGGTTTACTCTTGTTGGAACCCTTTTAATGGCAGAGTAGGGTATGTGACATTGTACCAAAGTTTAGATCTTTTCCCCCTATTGTTTCGTTCTATTTTTGTTTCCCTATCCCCCTCCCCAAGTTCAGAAAAATAATCGCAGTCGGAGAGAGCTGCATGTCAGACTTCAAAGGGGGCTCTCAAGGTTCAGCAAAGAAAACACCTAAGGCTCAGGAACAGCAACAACAACCACAACAACAACCAGCACAACAACAAGAGGTGCACAAAACTGACTTTCAACAGCCTCGGTGAAGCTTCCTGATACGCGATAAAGATTTGCGTGCTTCCCTTAATTTTACTATCTAAAAATCTGGATATAGCACGTGTGATTGTGTGAACCTAACCCGTCCCCATTGACGCAGTAGCTCAGTGGTAAAGATGCGGAGCTTGTTGATCAGAAAGTTTGGCAGTTCGGTGGTTCGAATCCCTAGTGCTGCGTAACGGAGTGAGCTCCCAGCTTCTGCCAACCTAGCAGTTCGAAAGCACGTAAAAAATGCGAGTAGAAAAATAGGGACCACCTTTGGTGGGAAGGGAACAGCGTTCCCTGCGCCTTCGGCATTTTGTCATGCCGGTCACATGACCACAGAGACGTCTTCGAACAGCGCTGGCTCTTCGGCTTTGAAACGGAGATGAGCACCGCCCCCTAGAGTCGGGAACAATTAGCGCATATGTGCGAGGGGAACCTTTATCTTTACCTAAGACTTAAAGGAATTCAAGTGTAGCCGGACTTTGATCACTTGTGAGAATGTAAGGCCTCCAGGCTAATTACTCGCTTGACTCCACCTCTTGTCCTCGAGATCTCCAGTATGGAAGGTGCATTCTCAACTCCTGCTTTTAGCCAATGACTCACACATATGTGCGAGGGGAATCTTTACCTTTATCTTAACCCATTGACCTTCTAAGCCTAGGGGATTCAGTGATACTTGTGGTGGATGTGCAGCATAATGACAGGTAATTGTAATTGACAAGGCAGGCCCCACCCTGGAAGAAATATACATCTGGTTCAGTTCCAAGGTGGGAGGAAGACACTGGAAACATGGAGGCTGATTGGAAAGATGGTTTAATGATGAAGCAGAAGCACATGGGTGGTTCTGGGTAGCTGACCACATGGAGTTGAGAATGAGGGTTATTTATACCCTCTCTTGGGCTTTGAACTTGAGCTTCCTGTTCCTGTGCAAGAGCATGTATTCTATTGGCGGTTGTCAGATTCCCATGGGGCCATGTACAAATCCTAGGTGTTTGTCTGAGCTAAGCTTGGTTGAAGCTTGGACTGATGCAATGAAGGGGCTTGTTGGGCAATTCCTATTGTGGCTGAATGGCTTTGTCCTGAAGGATAATCCCATCACCCTGGAGCTGAAGGTCTTTTGTTTTGTCAATAGGGTGGCCCAGTCTTTCCTAAGGGGAGCAAAATATCTGAGAGAGAAAAAGAGGGGGGCAGAGAGTGAGGGTGAGAGAGAAAGAGAGAGAGAAAGAGAGGGGTAGAGAAAGAGAGAGAGAGAAAGAGGGAGGGAGAGAAAGAAAGAGGGATAGAAAGAGGGGTAGGGAGGGAGGAAGTAAGGAGAGAGAGAAAGAAAGGGGTAGGGAGGGAGGAAGGAAGGAGAGAAGAGAGAGGGAGAGAAAGAGAGAGAGAAAGGGAGAGGAGGGAGAGATAGAGAGAGAAAGAGAGGGAGGAAGGGAGAGGGGGAGAGAAAGAGAGAGAAAGAGAAAGAGAGAAGGAGAGAAAGAACAAGCAAGAGAGGGAGGGGGAGAGAGAGAAAGAGGGAGAGAGAGAGAGAGAAAGAGGGAGGGTGAGAGAGAAAGCGGGAGGGAGAGAGAGAAAGAGACAGAGTGAGGAAGAGAGAGAAAGAGAAATAGAGGGAAGGAGAGAGAAAGAACGAGAAAGAGAGGGAGAGAGAGAGAAAGAGAGAGAGTGGGGGAGAGAGAGGGAGAGAGACTGTTCATGCAAGGATAAGAGATGATTAAAGCCACCCAGGCAAGAGCAGTTTTTGCCTTCTCTTCTCTAAGGTAAATAGATAGCATTTGGTTAGATTATATGTTGCCTGAAAAAGTTAATCACAAATAAAGGAACAATGTGATGATCAATAAGAAATATATCTTGAACAGCTGGGGAAACTATGTTCGTATTAAGTGGAACCTTGCAGAAAGATATTTTCTTCATTTCAGCTGCCAGGGCCTGATCATTAAACAATTTTCTTTAAAGAATTGCAATTGCCGATGAAAACTGCAAAATCTTGCGCAGGAAATGGGGAAAACAACAACCCCAAACCACCAGAAAATAAAAGTAGTTTGATCATTTTTTCTAGCTGAAGATCATGGCACAAAGAAAGAAAACAGAATCCTGGAAGTCTAGAATGGAACAGAATGGAACAGAACAAAATGGAACAGAATGCTTTATTTGGCCAAGTGCAATCAACCATTATTAATCTCTCTCTCTCTCTCTCTCTCTCTCTCTCTTTGTGTGTGTGTGTGTGTGTGTGTGAGAGAGAGAGAGAGAGAGAGAGAGAGATCTAGCGTAACTCTGAAACTCCTTGAGCAATTTCAACCAAATTTGAAACACAGATTACTTACTCTGTGGAAGCAAATGCTGTGGGGGTAAGACACCTCTAACACCCCTCGGGGTGTGTGTTCTGTTAAGATACAGCCTGTTGTGCCATAAAATGGCTTCTACTGCACAGGGCAGTGGAGTTGCCATGGTAACAGCTTCACAGTACTCCTCTGGTAAGGGAAAAAATCCAACATTAGAAATTATGTTTGGTCCGGACATATTCCCCCTATAAATAAATACCTGTGCAACACCGAGTGATCAGCTAGTAGTTTATATTAACAAGCCAATGGGGAATCTGTCAGAAGCTTGCAAAAGGCAGACACACAAACGTGTGTGTGTGTGTGTGTGTGTGTGTGTGTGTACCTTTTGCGACCTTCTGACAAGCCAAGTCAATGGAGAAGCCAGGTTCATTTAACAATGCTGTTATACTAACTTAACAACTGTAGCAAGAATGGTCATAAAATGGGGCAATGTTCACTTAACAAAGGTCTCACTTAGCAACAGAAATTTTGGGCTGAATTGTGGTCGTAAGTCGAGGAGTATCTGTATCCCTTTTCAACCAAAGTGGTAGTTAAAGAAATGTGTTCAAAACCAACAAAAGAGAAGGAATTAAAGAGGAAGTCGGATATCACTTCCGTCATGAAAGGAGGACTTCTGCCTAATTGCAATGTGAAACGTTACGCATAATACGATGCTTTCTTTTCATAGCCTAGCATGAATTGCTCCATGTGCTCGTAATAGCCAGAATTTGCTTTCATTGAATGCATGTGAAGAAACATCAATGCAGAGGCATGGAATGCAGCTTCATCAAGACATTTTTTCTTTGATCTTAAGGCTTGTGACTGAAATATGGAGAAGAAAATATTAACCATTTGCTGTCGGCACCTTTGTGGTTATGAATTAAATTCGGCTTACTGTATACAGCACTGCATTCTAACCAGTAGTGGGATTCAAATTTTTTTACTACTGGTTCTGTGGGCTTGATTTGGTGGGCGTGACAGGGGAAGGATACTGCAAAATCCCCATTCTCTCCCCACTCCATGGGAAGGATGCTATAAAATCCCCTTTCCCTCCCCACTCCAGGGGAAGGATGCTATAAAATCTCCATTCCCTCCCCACTCCAGGGGAAGGATACTGCAAAATCTCAATTCCCTCCCCACTCCAGGGGAAGGATGCTATAAAATCCCCATTCCCTCCCCACTCCAGGGGAAGGATACTATAAAATCTCCATTCCCTCCCCACTCCAGGGGAAGGATACTATAAAATCTCCATTCCCTCCCCACTCCAGGGGAAGGATACTGTAAAATCTCCATTCCCTCCCCACTCCAGGGGAAGGATGCTATAAAATCCCCTTTCCCTCCCCACTCCAGGGGAAGGATGCTATAAAATCTCCATTCCCTCCCCACTCCAGGGGAAGGATACTACAAAATCTCCATTCCCTCCCCACTCCAGGGGAAGGATGCTATAAAATCTCCATTCCCTCCCCACTCCAGGGGAAGGATGCTGTAAAATCTCCATTCCCTCCCCACTCCAGGGGAAGGATACTATAAAATCCCCTTTCCCTCCCCACTCCAGGGGAAGGATACTATAAAATCCCCATTCCCTTCCCACTCCAGGGGAAGGATACTGCAAAATCCCCATTCCCTCCCGATCAACTGGGACTCAGGAGGCAGAGAATAGATGGGGGCAGGGCCAGTCAGAGGTGGTATTTACTGGTTCTCTGAACTACTCAAAATTTCCGCTACCAGTTCTCCAGAACTGGTCAGAATCTGCTGAATACCATCTCTGATTCTAACCAGTGGCTCAGTGGTTAGAATGCAGTATTGCAGGCTGACCCTGCCCACTGCCAGGAGTTTGATCCTATCCAACATCTTCTTAAAGACTTCCAGGGTTGGGGCATTCACAACTTCTGGAGGCAAGTTGTTCCACTGGTTAATTGTTCTAACTGTCAGGAAGTTTCTCCTCAGTTCTAAGTTGCTTCTCTCCTTGATTAGTTTCCACCCATTGCTTCTTGTTCTACCCTCAGGTGCCTTGGAAAATAACCGGCTTAAGGTTGACTCAGCCTTCCATCCTCCCGAAGTGGGTAAAATGAGGACTCAGATTGTTGGGGGCAAGAGGCTGACTCTGTAAACCACTTAGAGAAGGCTGTAAAAGCACTTTGAGGCAGTATATAGGTAGTCCTTGACTTACATTAGTTCCATTTAGTGACCATTCAAAGTTATAATGGCACTGAAAAAAACGATGCAGCCATTTTTCATACTTACGACCATTGCAGGTTCCCCATGGCATGTGACTCATATTTATGACAGTTGCAGTATCCTGGGGTCACGTGATCACTTTTTCTGACAAACAAAGTCACGGGAAAAGCCAGATTCTTAACAAGCATGTTACTCACTTAACCACTGTATTCACGTAACAATTCTAATGATAATGCACTTAACAATAGTGGCAAGAAAGTTCATAAAATGTGGAGAAACTCCCTTAATAACCGTCTTGCTTAGCCACAGAAAGTTTGGGCTCAATTGTGGTCATAAGTCAAGGACTGCCTGCAATGGACTATGTTCTCCGTGTTGTCTTCTTCGGAGGCTGTACTAAGTAAGACTTCAGAAGACTACATTTGTCTCCTATCTTCAGAGGACCTTGCAACATCTTTTGACATGACATGGATGTTAAACTCTGTTGACTTACTAGTCATATTTATGTCAAATTCTGCTGGAATATGAGTATCACTAACCATGAGTCAGCTTTTTCCTTGGACTTCATATATGGTCTAGCTTTGTTTCAGAAGCTACTACCATCTCCCTTAGTTCTTAATTGCTTCCTTCTGCAACTTAAAATTCAGGGTGTCTTGATGGTGCGTGATTACCTTCACTGGCTGTTTCTCATAGCAAAAGTGGGGGAAAAAATTGGCTGGCTTCAAAGGAAAGATATACAATAATTAAAATATCTCGCTTGTCCCTCGATGTGCCTGTCTGCGTTTGACATTAGCTGCTAACAAAGAACTTCCCCTACACTTGTGCTGAGTTGCCAAAACATGGATCTTGGGTATTTTTTTTGGACTTTACTGGAAGTGTGACCTATGTCAACTCTGAAGCGAACCTGGCTGGAGCCATCTTTTGCTGCCTCATAGTTGCCACAAACTCTGAAAGGGGGAAGGAAGGGGGAGGGGGGAGAGTAGACTGGTTAACAGTCAAAGCAAAAAGTTTTTCTTGTGGGAACCAAGGTCATCTCAACAGGTGGCAGTTGAAGGAGGAGAGGAGTGACTAAGCAGCCTGCCAGCTACTTACATTGGACAATGTGACTGGTGATATCTCAGGGGGTGGGGGGTGGGTAACCATTTGTTCTTCTAATTAGGCAAAAACCCTTGGGAACTTTTAGAGTTGGTTTTCACTGGTTGTGCCAATATTATGTATCCAGTAAACATCTTCTTTGAGGAGTCTACCTGCTTCTGAGCTCTGTTTTTGGCGGATGAGTTACTTGGAACGCTGAAAACCTCCCTGTATGTTACCGATCCCTAGAGATACGTGCACTATTTCAGCTTCAAAACAAGTCACGGTGTGTGTTCTCAAACTGCCCTCACAGCAGAGTTTCAACAGTTTTGTTGCGAAGTCAGTAAAAAAAAAAAAAGGCACTCAAAACATCTTGACTTTTGCTGAGATGCAATGCTTCAAGGACAAAAATCTTTAGATCATGAGGTGCTTAGCACAATCCAACTCTGTAACATTATCTTTTCAATTGTTCTTCTCCTAAAGTTTGCTCCTGAGGCTACAAAACACAAGTACGAGGGGGGTATGTATTCAGTAGTGGTATTCAGCCGGTTCAGACTGGTTCATATGAACTTGTCGTGGCAAACTGTGGGTGGGTGGGTGGGGGCCTGGATGTATTGTATTGACTAACTACCATTTTATGCAAGGAAAGCAAAATAGCACCATCGATGAAGCCACGCAACTACATCTTACACAGAAAGCTGTGATGTTTTCCTGTTTGATTAAATAGTGTTTGTTCCGCCCATTTCCTCTTTCTTCCTGAATCCATTTCTCCCCATCTTGTAACATATTACGCTGCAAGCGGATGGGCTGTTGTCCACGGGTGGGCTTTAAAATTTTTAGCAAGGGGTTCTCTGCTTGGTTTCTGGGTGGGGCATGGCCATGGTGGGCGTGGCCTAGTTGGCCTCCTGCACCACAGCAAGGAGGGGGTGTTTTTGCCCTCCCTGAGCTCCGGAGGCTTTCCTCAAGCCTCCGGGAGGGCAAGAATGGCCTCGCTCATTTCCAGCCTTCCCAAATAGGTAGGCCTATTTTTTGCCCTCCCCTAGCCTACACGCATACCCTGCACTTACCTGAATCTAAAATAGGCCGCATTGGGACACCTGGGATGGGTGAGGTGTGCAGGGCCAGCCAGAAGTAGGTTTTGGGGGTTCTCTGAACTGCACAGAATCTTAGCTAGAGGTTCTCCTGAATGCCCAGCAGCCCACCTCTGGTTGCGTCACATCTCTCTTCCAACTGTCCTGTTCTTCGTGGCATAATTGATCAATTACAAAAGGGGCTGTGGTGGAATGTAGTCTGGAGTCCTAGGAGAGGGAGGGGTTGCTTCCCAGAGAGCAAAGAGGCAATAGAGCTTGGAGTATCTGGTAGACAGGAAGAAGACTGAGGCAGCCCATCCCTAGGAGTTCACAGTTTAATTTAGTTTAGTTCTGTGGATAGTTGCCTTAGTCCGGCAAGATTCTGTCCGTAGGCAAACAACAATACAGAAACAACTTGGAAAGAATTCTTCTGCACCTGGATGTCTAAGGGTCATTAGCAATAGCACTTAGACCTATATGCCACTTCATTCATTCACACCACTTTCGGGTGGTTTACAATGCACCAGGATTATAAAATATAACCACAGGCAGCCTACATTACATCCCCCTCCCACCAATTGAAGTTAATGCCCAAGAATGCAATCATTTCGATGGCACCAGCTGTTTCTTCAATTGCCAGAAAGGCACTCCAAATACTTTGCCAGCTTCCATACAGATGTCTGGCATCTGCTGAAATATGCAAAACGAACTCGAGAAAAGAGACAATGATCGATCCACAGAATGACATCATTTGTTTCCTTACTGTAGGGATACTCTACACCAGTAATCTCCAAATTTGGCAACTTTAAGACTTGTGGACTTCAAATCCCAGAATTCCCCATGTTGGCTGGGGAATTCTGGGAGTTGAAATCCACAAGTCTTACAGTTGCCAAGGTTGGACACCCAGGCTCTAAACCAGTGCGGCAAACCTTTTTTTTGGTTTGCGTGCCAAAAGCGGAGGGAGTGCAAGGGAGTCATGCATGGGCGTGCCACACCCATAATGCAGTGCACGACCCCCAGCATGCATGCACGCATGACCAGCACTCCCCCCACATTTTTTGCATGCTTTTTTCACCCTCCCCAGGCTCCAGAGGCTTTATAGGAGCCTGGGGAAGATGAAAACAGCCTCCGCCGCCCCACACGGAGGCCCTCTGGAGGCTTCAGGAGCTTCCCTGAAACCTCCGGAGCGCAAAAAAACAGCCCTATGGGCAAAACGGAAGTTTGGGAATGGACTTCCGGTTTGCTTGTAGAGGCAGTTTTAGCCTTCCGGAGCCTTCAGTAGCCTTCCGGAGGCTTCCCTGAAGGCTCCGGAGGATGAAAAACAACCCTACGAGCAAACCGGAAGTCACTTCCGGTTTGTCCATAGGGCCGTTTTTAGTCCTCCAGAGCCTTCAGGGACCTTCAGAGGGCTCCAGGTGTGGGGGGAGGCTGTTTTCATCCTCCCCAGGCTCCTATAAAGCCTCTGGAGCCTGGGGAGGGCAAAAAATGGCCTCAAAGAAAGGCTGCGTGCTGGCCTGCTGACAGGCCAATGCCTCGCGTGCCCTGACAAATGGCTCTGCTTGCTTCCTGTGGCATGCGTGTCATAGATTCGCCAATCCAGCTCTAAACCCATGAAGAGAACATACAGGAATCTGCAAGGCAAATATTTTGATTGATTGATTGATTGATTGATTGATCAACTGATTCATTTTCATCCTTCCTTTCTCAGTTTTATACAGAATTCAACATAACTAATACTCCTTCTTCTCCCTATTTTCCCCTCAACAACGATCTTGTGAGGTCAATTATGCCGAGAGACTCACCGTTTCCTGGCAATTTATTCATTCCATTTTGATGGCCACCCAACTCAACCAAGTGACTCTGGACGGCTTTATAGGATAAAACAATGGAAACAATTTCAAAGATGTCAAAACAACAAATACATTACAAAAAAAAAAATAGGTCTCAGGGTCCTGGGTATTTTTTTTTTCTTGCAGCTGTTTCATTACCTAAACTAGGCAATATAATCAGTGTGCAGATGATTTATCTAGTTTGGTAATGTCAAAATATCTGATAATTTTGCAAATCAGTCAATTTTAGATCATTTTAAATGAAAAGAAGGACTTGGGGTGACATGATAGCAGTCTTCCAATATCTCAGGGGCTGCCATAAAGAAGAGGGAGTCAAGCTATTCTCCAAAGCACCTGAGGGCAGGACAAGAAGCAATGGGTGGAAACTAATCAAGGAGAGAAGCAACCTGGAATTAAGGAGAAACTTCCTAAGAAGTAAGAACAATTAACCAGAGGAACAACTTGTCTCCAGAAGTTGTGGATGCTCCAACCCTTGAAGTTTTTAAGAAGAGATTGGGCAACCCTTTGTCTGAAATGGTGTAGGGTTTCCTGCCTGAATACCTCCAAGGTCACTTCCAGCTATTCTATTCTATTCTATTCTATTCTATTCTATTCTATTCTATTCTATTCTATTCTATTCTATTCTATTCTATTCTATTTTTTCTATTTTCATTCCCTTTCTTTTCCCATCCCATAATAATAATAATAATAATAATAATAATAATAATAATAATAATAATAATAATAATAATAATAACAACAACAACAACAACTTTAATTTATAAACCGCACCCTTTCCTAAACAGGACTCGGGGCAGTGTACAGTCATGTTAAAACAGAATAAATACACAATATGGGCATACTTAATATACAAATAGTTAAACAAATAGTTAAACGGAGGAGGTAGGATGTGGACTGTACAATATTTAAATTAAAATACAAATAAACATTAAAATACCCTTAAAATACCCTTAAAAACTACCCAATAAGATGTTTGCCAGGAGGTTGAATGGGACTATAAATCAGTTAGGCCAGCTAATTGGAACAGGTGGGTCTTAAGCTTCTGTCGGAAGGAGCGGAGGTCGGTGGTAGTTCTAATATTGGGTGGGAGGTCATTCCAGAGGGTTGGGCCCATCACAGAGAAGGCTCTACTCCTGGGCACCGCCCGTTGACACTGCTTAGTGGACGGCACCTGGAGGAGTCCCTCCCTGTGAGAGCGGATTTGTCGCAGGGATGTATGAGGTGAGATGCGATCCCGCAGGTAACTAGGTCCCATCCCATCCTATCCTATCCTAAATATTTATTAAATTTGGGGACTCTGCAAAACTTTTAGGAGAATTATATATATTCTGGTATAGCCCTGAAAAAGACAACACATGGATATACGGTATCAAAAAATGCACCAAAAAAGGAAGAGATATAGCTTCTCTAGAATATAGTAATCCTGGAAATATACAAGTAAGACATTCCATATTTTAGGGCATCCTCACTTCCATAGTGTAAGTGTTTAGCCCAACTAATTGATGGCTTAGAATAGCCATGAGCTTTCGAAGTAATGTTGTTGAGGAAAAGTTGTTTCTGATTAATGGTTGGAAATTGGAATACAATTTATTTAAGTGAAAAGCGAGGTCTGGAAATGCAGTTCTAATTAAAATGTATGTACTACAGTGAGTAAGAGAGGAAGATTATTCTCAGAGCAATGAATAAGACTGCCAACAAGCTGACTTTGGACTAGAGGAATGTGGTGTGCTGGTGTGTATCTAAGTGTGTTGAAAGAATAGCAAAGCGGAAATACATAAGTTTAAAAGACAACATTTTGGCTTGTGTCGAATTCAGTCGGTTTGCCATATGGAGTGCTGCGCTCAACGATGTGATACTTAGCAACCTTCTAAAGTGGAATATTAAAAAAACTGTGATATTTGCAGGGCGAAGGAAAGAGTAAAATTAAATATTGTCAGGCGCTAAGAAGCAGGATGATAGGTTGCAGCATAGAAGATTCATTCAAGAATCTGAACAATTGAAGTTCAATGCTAAATTGGTGCCAGATAAGGATCAACAGAACTGGTCAACAGAATTCAGAAGGGATTGAATCTGGAGCGCTTGTGGAAACACACATACTCTAAGCCACGGGTCCTCAAGTTACAGCCCATGGGCTGCATGCAACCAGCCGAAGCCATTAATCCAGCCCACACAGGGCCATGAGGCTGCCCCACCCACTCTTCAGCCAAGCGCAGGACTTACCTTTGCTGGAACTGAAAGTTAAGGTCAACACTTTTGCCCTGCATTCTGGAGGCAAGGGAGGTGAAAAATGCGCTAAGAATCTCCTGGTGCTTGGCCCAAAATTACTCAGCTGGCTTTCATAGCTCAGATGGAACTAGAACTCACAGACTCCTGTTGATTTGCCCAAAGTTACCTAGCTGGCTTTCAGGGCTAAAGCGGGACGAGAACTCAGAGTCTCCTGTTGATTGGCCCAAAGTCAGTCAACTGGCTTTCAGAGCTAAGGCGGGACTAGAACTCAGTGTCTCCTGTTGATTGGCCCAAAGTCACCCAGCTGTCTTTCATGCCTAAGGCGGGACTAGAACTCAGTGTCTCCTGTTGATTGGCCCAAAGTCACCCAGCTGTCTTTCATGCCTAAGGCGGGACTAGATCTCAGAGTCTCCTGTTGATTGGCCCAAAGTCATCCAGCTGTCTTTCATGCCTAAGGCGGGACTAGAACTCAGAATCTCATAGTGATTGGCTCAAAGCCACCCAGCTGGCTTTCGTGGCTAAGGTGGGACTAGAACTCAGAGTCTCCTGGTGATTGGCACAAAGTCACTCAGATGGCTTTCAGGGCTAAGACGGCACTTGAACTCAAAGTCTCGTAGTGATTGGCTTAAAGTCACCCAGCTGGCTTTCATGGCTAAGGTGGAACTTGTACTCATGGTCTCAGATTTTCTAGCCTGGTGTTTTAACCACTAGACCAAACTGGAATCAGCCAGAGAAGTTTCAGAAAACCAGTCTGAAACCAGTAACACCACTAACATCCCCTGCTGAGAAAAAGTCTGTTCAGAAACCCCGCCAAAGAAAACTCAGAATTTTATTTTTCAGGGCAAACTTTTTGGGGAGAATCAGAGGAAGTCTTCAGGACCAGCAATGGATATCATTGGGTTGCCTCCAGGCTGAAGCTTGACTCAGCCTTCCCTTCTTCCGAGGTGGGTAAAATGAGGACCCAGATTGTTGGGGGCAAGAGGCTGACTCTGTAAACCGCTTAGAGAGGGCTGGAAAGCACTTATAAGCGGTATATAAGTCTATGTGCTATTGCTATTAATGAGCCGTGGTGGCACAGTGGTTAGAATGCAGAACTGCAGGCTACTCCTGCTGACTGCTGACTACCAGCTGTTCAGCAGTTCGATTCTGACCAGTTCAAGGTTGACTCAGCCTTCCATCCTTCTGAGGTCGGTAAAATGAGGACTCAGATTGTTGGGGGCAATAGGCTGACTCTGTAAAACCGCTTATCACTTAAAGTACAGAAAAAATACGCATAATGGGTCTTTCTAAATGAACAAGGAAGAAGCCGTTAGTTAAAATGACTTCAGATCATTTAGTTTAAGCAATGGATGGTTTATTGCATCCTTTGGGATCGATTGCAGGCACATTCTTGGTCTTTACAATGAAACTCATTAGCCAGTATTAAATGCCGCACTTTAAGCACACACACACACACACACACACATCAACACAAATCTGACTCGTGAAATGCCGAAGCTTCAGCTACCATAGCTTGAAAAAGACATCATGTCATTTAATCCTAAAAATGTTCTGTTCTTTATAACTGCTGTCGATTGAGGAAGCTGCTCCTAGAATACAGATTTAATGTTAAAAAGAAAAAGAAAAATCAGACCTATCTTTCTAGGTCTAAAAAATCTTTGAAGAAAGAGGGAGAGAAATTGAGTCTAATATGATGGACACCAGAATGTTAGATTTCTTTTTCTTTTGTTTCTCTCCCCTCCCCCCCCCTTTAGTTTTATTTCATTTCATTTCATTCTTTATGAGAATTCAGGCCTTCTTGGAATCAGAAAAATGAATCGCTTTGAAATGAACAGGCATTATTGAAGTTATTATTTTGTTCTAGGTCTAAGCACACCTAGAACTTATGGGGTACTTTTAAGGGGTTTTTAAAAACTATATTTTAGATACTTTAGTTAGATATACAGTTTTTCTTTTAACCTCCTCCATAACTATTTAACTATTTAATTATTTAATTATTTATGCTCTGTATTTTCTATGCATTGACTGTACACCGCCCCGAGTCCCTTCTGGGAGAGGGGGCGGTCTATAAGTGCAAATAAAGTAAAGTAAAGTAAAGTAAGCATCAAATTCTGATGGACACATTTTAAGCTGGACATTGATGAAATGCAGCATGTGCTAAATACAGGATGGAAAAAGTCCCAGACTAGACATATTCCCAATTCCTGCAAACATTCTTTCTTCGTCTTAATCTCCATCCCCCTAATCATCTCCTCCTACAAGAATGCAACATTTTGGGAAATATTAAAAAGGCAGGATAAAATATTTCCCCTAAAGCAGAAATACAAGGAGAATCCAGAAGGCATAAAAACCTACCCACTCTAAATTCCATTTTGTCAGCTCTCCCAGAACCACAAACCCTGGTGGTTCTGTTCACAAATAAATGGACCTTCTTTCCAATGAGCCACCAGCCTCCATGCTTGTTTTGCATCTTTCTTCCGACCTGGAACTGAACCAGGTGGGTTTTCCTACCAAACACATCTTTGTTGCTCTTCTCTGCACTCTTTCTAGAGTCTCAACATCTTTTATCCCCAAATTAAGAATGATTATGAATCTTGTCTAGATCCACCAGCAATCAGCAGGTTCTCAAAGATTCAGATCAGAATTGGTATTCAGCAGGTTCCGGCGAGTTCTGGAGAACAGGTAACGGAAATTTTAAGTAGTTTGGAGAATCGGTAAATACCACCTCTGACTGGCCCCACCAGTGGTGGGATTCAAAATTTCTTACTACCGGTTCTATGGGTGTGGCTCGGTGGGCGTGGCATTGCTTGGTGGGCGTGGCAGGGGAAGGATAATGTAAAATCTCCATTCCCTCTCCACTCCAGGGGAAGAATACTGCAAAATCCGTATTTCCTCCTGATCAGCTGGGAATCGGGAGGCAGAGAATAGATGGGGGTGAGGCCAGTCAGAGGCGGTATTTACCGGTTCTCCGAATTACTCAAAATTTCTGGTTCTCCAGAACTGGTTAGAACCTGCTGAATACCACCTCTGACTTTCCCCACCCCCATCTATTCTCTGCCTCCCGAGTCCTAGCTGATTGGGGGATCAGGGAATGGAGATTTTACGGTATCCTTCCCCTGCCATGCCCACCAAGCCACGCCCACCAAGCCACGCCCACCAGTCATGCCACGCTCACCAAGCCACACCCACAGAACCGGTAGTAAAAAAAATTGAATCTCACCACTGGTGCAGATGGCACTAAATTCCTAAAAAGACACGTCCCTTTCTTCACATTAGGAAACAACGGAAGGCAAAGAGAATTCAGAGTGATAGAAATCCACATCACTACTTTCCCACAAAAATATGTTCTTTAAAACAAAGAGGGGAAAAAAGAAAAGTTCTACAGAACTGCAAGAACAAAAAAAAAAAAAAAAGGGGGGGGGGAGAATTTGCTTTGACAAGGAAGAAAATTGCAAGTCTCAGCAAAGCTCCTTTTGCCAATGTTTGACATGTTCAGCAGAAGGTAACTTTGAGGAGAGACACGAGAGTTTTCTTTTTCTAGAGAAGAAACTGACTTTTCTGCTGCTCCGGAGAACCATCTGCAAAATTAATAATTGGAAGCAAAAAAAGGAGGCAGATTTTTCATTCAGCGTTTACAAGAACATTCTGAAGAATGAGAGCTGCATCGAGGTAAAGTGACAGACTCGCCTTCGCTGGGAAGATTCAAAAAGATCCTTTCATGACCCTCGCTGCTCAAAAGAATCGATACCAAACAAGCATCAGAGGCACCTGAGGACATGGACCTTTCGACAAAACGATGAAAGCGACAGCCTGGTGCCATTGTGAGGCGTGTGCCAATCCTTCCTTAGGTGTATACCATTCGTGCACCAAAGTGGGAGAAGAGGGGAGATGTCTCGCTCAATGAAAAGAAGGACTAGGGGAGACATGATAGCAGTCTTCCAATCAGTGGTGGGATCCTCCCGATTTAACAGTGATCGTACGATTTGCGTGCGCGGGCAGATTTTGGAGAAATCTTCACTTCCGGGTATCTTCGGAGGAGTAACACAGCTGATTCTGCTCTGCCCCGTGAATCAGCTGAGAAGACAAAGGTAGGAAAATAGCACAGGTAGGCCCATTTGATCGTCGGGGGCAAACCGGTTCACTCCCAGCTGATCATCAGAGATATCCGGCTCACCCGAACCAGTCCAAACCAGTAGAATCCCACCCCTGGTTCCGATATCTCAGGGTTGCCACAAAGAAGAGGGAGTCAAGCTATTCTCCAAAGTACATGAGGGTAGGACAAGAAGCAATGGGTGGAAACTAATCCAGGAGATAAATTTCCTGACAGTGAGAATAATTAATCAGTGGGACAACTTGCCTCCAGAAGTTGTGATTGCTGCAACACTGGAAGTGTTTTAAAGAAGAGATTAGATAGCCATTTGTCTGAAGTGGTGTAGGGTTTCCTGACTGAGCAAGGGGTTGGACTGGAAGACTAGAAGACCTCCAAGGTCCTTTCCAATTCTGTTCTTCTACTCTAGTCTAACTCGTTGTATTGCTCCAATGTCTTCTTGCATTTCCCAACTCCGGGAATGTGGGACCAGTTTTCCCCATCTGTATTGTAGGATGTCTTACAACAGGCCGTAATCGTTTAGTAGCAGCCTCGTTTAACGAACATTCACAATTAGGACTGTGATGAAAGAGGAGCTCTATGACAATTGTCTCATTTATGACTTTCATAGATCTATAAAGGAAAGGAAAGCTGAAGGGAGATCATAAATACGGTTGCAGTTGCGCTTAGAGTCTGCTTTGCTTAAGTCCGGCTTGGATTTGCAAGGCAATGGGATGCGTGTGCATGAAGAACATGGCGGTGATGGTAGCAGTTTTTCGCTGACCTCCAGTGGTGGCTGGGAGGCTTACTTGCCAGCCAGCCACTTCCCAGCAGTGGCGGCTGGCTGGGGACCACCAAAAAACTCCAGTCCTCTTGCCTTCCGGAGTCTTGACCATTCACTGTAGAAGATAAGCAGCCAGAACAAAGAGATGGGTGTGTGTGTAAAGCCGGGGCCACTAAAGGAGGGGAAACGGGGGCGACTGGCAAAGGGAGGGTGGTGGTAGATAGGTAGAAATTCCAAAAATGTTCCTGGCTTTTCCTGTGGGTGTGGCTTGGTGGTGGGGTCATGTTACTGAGTGGGCGTGAGTGACATCAAATTGGCCACACCCACTCAGTCACATGCCCCTTCCCTCACCTAACCATGCCCACCGAATTGTTAGCGGAAAATTTTTGAAACCCACCACTGGAGGACAGTGGCACACAGACGAATGTCCAGGACAGAACTGTAACCTTCTTGTTTACCGTATTTTTCAGAATGTAAGGTGCACCGGAGTATAAGACGCACCAAAGGTTTTGAAGAGGCAAATTTAAAAAAAAAAAAGTTTTTGCACTCTGCTAACCTCCCCAAAATGGCCCATTTTCCATGAAAACGGGCCCGTGTTCTTTTTTCTTTTTTTTAAAGGGCTTGGATAGCCTTTAGGAGGCTTATAGAGTGCTCCTGGGGGCTCGGGGTGGGGAAAAGTGAGCAAAAAACAGCCCATTTTTCACTCATTTCTACCCTCCGCAGCCGCCAGGAGCTCTCTGAAAGCCTCCTAAAGGCTATACACGGCCATTTTGGTGAAGGGGGCAGGGTTTCTGGAGGCAAAAAAAAATGCTGTATTCAGTGTACGAGACTCACCCAGATTTTCACCCTCTTTTTTGAGGGAAAAGGTGCATCTTATACTCCAAAAAATAAGGTACACATCTTTGCATTTCACTTTTCTACTCCCAAGTTCTCAGAGCCGCAAGCAGAAAGTGGGAGTACGAAACTCCCCACGGATAGATGCAATTCCTGAACTATCCTTGCTGGCCCTCCTTTTCAATTGTCATGGAGACGACACACATACTTTATCACATGCAGGAACCGGTCACTCAAACCGAGATTACGAGAGCTAAGATCCGCTGGGGAAAAGGGACAACACAATAAAACAAGCCAGCCACCCTGCTCAAGTTTAATCCTTCCACAAAGAGTTTTTCAAAATCAATATCGCGGATAAAGGGACCGATCTTGTGCTTACGGAAAATAATGGGGGGCTTGCTTTCAATTAAGCTTGATAGAGTGAACTCTATAACCAGAGCACACAAGAGAGATTGATAGTGTTCTGCATACTTATTTTCTGTGATGGAAACTCTGATATTTCCCACTGGATGTACAAAAGTCCCTCTTTTAGCAGGAGCTAGTCCCTGGCCAAGAAGGATGGATATAGGCAAGTTAAACGGGATTGGGAAATTCAGGCAGTCCTCAATTTACAATGGTTCATTTAGTGAGCCTTCAAAGTTACAGCGGCACTGAAAAAAAGGGACATGACCGTCACTTTTTTTCAGGGCTGTTGTTAACTTCGAACAGTCATTAAATGGATTGTTGTAAGCTGAGGATTTCCTGCATTACCAATTAAATGGAAAAACAAGAGATACATTTTATATCCCGATCACTTTTAAAATATAACAGAATAACAGAGTTGGAAGGGACCTTGGAGGTCTTCTAGTCCAACCCCCTACTCAAGCAGGAGACCCTACAACACTTCAGACTAATGGCTATCCAACTTCTTCTTAAAAACTTCCAGTGTTGAGCATTTATAGCTTCTGGAGGAAAGTTGTTCCACTTGTTAATTGTTTTCACTGTCAAGGAATGTCTCCTTAGTTCTCATTTGCTTCTCTCCTTGATTAGTTTCCACCCATTGCTTCTTGTTCTACTCTCAGGTGCCTTGGAGAATAGCTTGACTCCCTCTTCTTTGTGGCAGCCCCTGAGATATTGGAACACTGCTATCATGTCTCCCCCAGTCCTTCTTTTCATTTTATTAGATAGCGCCCAATGTTCAAGTCTTTCAAGATCCTTCTGTATCTTAAGCCTATCTTCTGGAGTGTTGGCTATTCCTGCCAGTTTGGTGTCAGCTGCAAATTTGATGTGTTCCCCCTTTATTCCCTCGTCCAAGTCATTGATGAAGATGTTGTAGGGCCTAAAACAGAGCCTTGGGGTACTCCACTGCATACTTCCCTCCATGTAGATGCAGTTCCATTGAGGACTCCACGTTGAGTGCGGTTGGTCAGCCAGTTATGAATTCTGGCGGTGATGCTTTCTAACCCACATTTTTCTACTTTATCTAGTAATAGGTTATGGTCTACTTTATCAAATGCCTTACTGAAGTCCAAGTAAATTATATTGACAGTATTCCTCGGGACCACTAATTTTGTCACTTTGTCAAAGAATGCAATGAGATTAGTCTGGCATGATCTGTTTTGGACAAACCCATGTTGGCTTTTAGTTATTATTTTGTTTGCTTCTAGATGTTTGCTGATTCGTTGCTTGATTATCTTTTCCATAATCATCCCTGGTATTGAGGTCAGGCTGATAGGTCTGTAGTTTCCTGGATCCATTTTTTTTTTTTAGGTAGCCTCGACATCAAGTTGCCTAGAGAGAGAAAAAAATAGCAACCTCCAATCCTTTCTGTCAAATTCACCATTCCCAATTATTGTTTTCTAATTCTCTGGCTTTATTGTTCTATGAGATCATTCGAATTGTTTTTTGGGATTGGACAAAATTAAGTTCCAATCATCTGTTCAAATTGAGTAGACGGTCCAATTTGATTCAGACTTCTGTAAGGTTCCCTCCCGCCAAAAAAACCATCCAGCTAGTATGGACATTTGATTTAAATCAGCTTTGATCTTTTGAACTGACTAAAAAGAAAAAAAAAGTTTTGTCCAGGTACACAAAGTCATTGAGGGAAATTCTAATGGATTTAAAGGCATTCTGTTCCACGTGCTAAAATTCACATCACTTTTCCGATTTGATTCAGAAAAGCGATTTGTTTCAGAGCTTTGATCGAGTGGCTCTATGGATTGGATCCTTGAATCAAGATTTGCTTGCTGAAAACTGTTCACAAGGTGTGTTTAGGCTGAGACGTTAATGGTCTTTAAGGAGGGATGGATCATTTGGCATTAAAGGATGTACTCTAAATTAGGCGTGCGTTTCAGCTTCTGTTACTGCAAGGTTTGCTCAGGGCGTGTGCTTGATGCGTGCTATGCACACAGGCTCAGTAGTAAAAAAATGCTTCTGCACATGCGCAGAAGCAAAAAACAAGATGGCGCCGCTGATAGAACTGGTTCAGGGGCGTGGCCAGCCAAATTACTACCTACTGGGCCGAACTGGTCCAAACCAGTAGAAAACCACCTCTGCTCTAAATCCAGACTAATGATGTGTTAATGTGGTGTGACCCCCCAAATTAAAAATATATTTTGCCTTGAACTGATGGCCTGGTTCACAAAATTTACCAAAATATGGACTTGGGATTTACAAGTTGCTGAACCACAAACTCATCAATCCCTTTTAGCTAAATAGTATAGTCTTTAGTATAGTATAGCCCCTGAGGTCAAACACAACCCTGAAGTGGCCCTCAATGAAATTGAGTTTGACACCCCTGCCATAAAGAAAAGTAGCCACTGGCCTGGTTTCTGCCATGACTGAATACAAATTCCTTTTCTGAAGAGCTATTTTTTTAAAAAATAATAATAATAATCCTAGTCTATAAATACCCCGTGTTCTGTTTCTCAGCTCAGAGAAAGTCTGGAGTGAGTGTTTCTCACTTGTCGGTGTGGAAAGTCTGCAGATGGCTAGATTTAAAGTCTGATTTGGGTATATATATATATATATATATATATATATATATATATATATATATATATATATATATATATATATATATATATATATATATATATATACATACATACATACATACATACATACATACATACATACATATATATATATATATATATAACATGTATGTGTGTGTGTTTGCGTGTGTGTGTGTGTGTGTGTGTGACTTTTTGCTGATAAATAAGGGAGACTAATATAGATCTATTTCAAGCTATTTAGCTCTCATCAGCTAGCCAGACCCTTGCTGGGATTCGAACCTGGGCTGTTTTTACATATTTGGCAGTTGTTATTAACCTCTAAGCCACAAGCTCTCCTCCCATATCAGCTGAGCCAGGGGAGTAATTAAGTGTCCCTCTCATATTTGGGCATACCAAATCCTTTGTCAAAAGAAAACAACAACAACAACACTTAATTACTCCCCTGGCTCAGCTGATAAGGGAGGAGAGCTTGTGGCTTAGAAGTTAACACAACTGCCTAATATGTAAAAACAGCCCAAGTTCGAATCCCAGTAAGGGTATGGCTAGTTGACGAGAGCTAAATAGCTTGAAATAGATCTATAGTAGTCTCCCTTCATTTATTTATCAGCAAACATGTAACACAAAATGGTTTCTTGTGTATGTGACTGCCTGGAAGGCTCATGGAGTGGGGCTGAAAGGTGAAAGGGAAGCAGTATGCTCCCTCGTGCCCTGGTTTTATGCCCTCTCTGAGCCCCACCCCAGAGCTTCCCATTCCTATGCAAGAAATGCACTCTGATTGGTTGAGCTGTTGCTGGGTGATGATGTAATGAAAGGACTTTGGGACTCCAATTATGGCTCTGCCTGAATGAGGTAGATCGTTGTTACGTAGAATAGACTGGCTCAGGCCTTAATGGCCCATTGACAAAGGTGGGAGAAAGGAAGCTGCAGGGAGATGCTTTGTCTTTAAAACATGTTTCTCCATTTCTGATCCAGGGAAATATAATATTCTGCCTTTTTAATATTTCCTAAAATATTTCATTTTTTTAGGACCAAATGTGTGAATCACAAATCTAAAAATAGGAAAGGCAGATCGGAGGGAGCAGCCAGGGTCAGGAATGGTACATGTGCGAGAGTTTTTGCACCCGTTAGAAAAGAGGGTGGGTGGTAGGCATGCGTGAGATCACAAGACACACAAAAAAACCACGTGGGGTTTTTTTTTTGGCCTAGTATATTTGGGAACATCATAGTTGTGTAACATCAATGAAGGGTACATCTCTGTGTGCCTCTAATTACAGCTTATATGCAAATCCGGCACATGCAACAGTCTTCAAAGATCTTTAAAAATAGGGATGGGACAGAGAGCTACATACAAATCCCCCCACGCTGTATTCCCTTTGAGGATGGAGCTGTGTTATCCTAAGTACAGAAAGAAGCATGCAAATAACAAGCCAAATAAAAGCCAAAGGCATGGGAATAGAGCAAAATGTAATTTACCCAGTTCATTTATCAACCTTCATAATTTTCTATGGTTTGACACACATTTGTCAGGCCTGCAGCCATATTCCTTTTAGATCTTTGGCCTGCCACACTTTCTATTATTCTACTATGCCTTTTCTATTGTGGGAAAATGGGAGGGGGGATGGTACGGGGTGAGATGCTATGTAGCCAAAACAAAATTCCTTTCTAGAAAGCCAAGGTCATCCTTTGTCTTTGCACCTCTGTGCCTGACCGGAACTGGATGGGTGGAACTGCCAGCGTGGCAGTGGGAGATTGGACCATGGGATGGACCTCTGGGTGTGGGGGCAAGTTCATGAACTTTCAACTGGGTGGGGAAAACCGGGAAGCTTTCAGATTCGGGTTTTCCCAGATGTGCCAACATGGCTCTCTTAATAAATTGGAACTTTGAGCAATGCTTTTGCCTTGGACTCTGGTTTACTTTTGGATGCTATTTGGAATCCTTCCGCCGAGTGCCGATGGTTGAAGACGATGCAGAAGTTCTGGAGAATGTAAAGATCTGGATGGGGTGAAATAAACTGAGATTAAGGGCTGTAAACATGGGGGTTGAGAAGGCCAAAGAATACTGTTGGGAAAAATGTCCTTCTGGGTTCAGTTCCAAGTGGGGGAAAAGACACTGGAGACATGGAGGCTGCTTGAAAAGATGGTTTAATGGTGGACAGGATCACATGGCTTGAGTTCCTGAACAGAAAAGGGGGATCAGATGCTTCCAGATGTTGAGTGAAGAAGAAAAGAGACAAAAAAGGGGGCTTGCTGAGAGTTCCTGAGTTTTTTATACTCTCTGTTCGCCCCCACCTCTCTGTTTCCTGTTCCTGTGTAAGAAATGTATTCTGATTGGTTGTCAGACTCCCAGGTTCTTAGCTAACTTTGTAGGTTGTGTGTCTTTTGAGTCCCAAGCTTGGTTGAGCATTGCCTCTTCCCAGGTGCCCTGTGGTGAGATGGGTAAAGGGCTAATATGATCATGCCTTAATCCCATCATCCTGGAGCTGAAGGGGGGAGAACTTTGCTATGTAGAATAGACTGGCCCAGGCTTTTTTAATGGCCCATTGACAAAGGTGGGGGCTATTAAGAGTGAGTCTGCTTCCCGTCTAAAAACATGTTTCTCCATTTCTGATCCAGGGAAATATAATATTCTGCTTTTTCGATATTTCCCAGGATATTTCATTTTTTTAGGAGAGGGGTGGGTGCTAACTTCCTACAATGCGAGGCTGGCCCCGAAAGAGAGGGAGGGACAATGTCAAAGGGACAGTAGAATTGTGTCAAATCATGATGGCTGAGGCTTCTAGAAGAATGAGAACTATTTATTTCTCTTGACACCCAAAGTGGGAGGAGGAGGAAGAGGAAGAGTAAATGGAGACAGTAGGACAGGGACGGTAGGCATGCTGGTGCGCTTATGCACGCCCCCTTTACGGACCTCTTAGAAATGGGGTGAGGTCAACAGTAGACAGTTTAAGGTTAAAGTTATGGGGGTTTGCGGATGTAACAACAGAGTCGGGCAGTGCATTCCAGGAAATAACAGATACTAGAATATTAGTATCTTACTTGGTAAGGCCACACTTGGAATCCTGCATCCAGTTTTGGTTGCCACGATGTAGAAAAGATGTGGAGATTCTAGAAAGAGTGCAGAGAAGAGCAACAAAGAGGATTAGGGGACTGGAGGCTAAAACATAGGAAGAACGGTTGCAGGAACTGGGTATGTCTAGCTTAAGAGAAAGAAGGACTAGGGGAGACATGATAGCAGTGTTCCAATATCTCAGGGGTTGCCACAAAGAAGAGGGAGTCAGGCTATTCTCCAAAGCACCTGAGGGTAGGACAAGAAGCAATGGGTGGAAACTAATCAAGGAGAGAAGCAACTTAGAACTGAGGAGAAACTTCCTGGCAGTTAGAACAATTAATCAGTGGAACAGAATTTGCCTCCAGAAGTTGTGAATGCCCCAACACTGGAAGTCTTTAAGAAGATGTTGGATAGCCATTTGTCTGGAACGGTATAGGGTTTCCTGCCTAGGCAGGGTGTTGGACTAGAAGACCTCCAAGGTCCCTTCCAACTCTGCTATTGTATTGTATTGTACTAGCTGGAAGGAGGAGGAGGAGACGAGGAGGAGGAGGAGGAGGAGAGGAGGAGAAGGAAGGGGAAGAAGAAGAAGAAGAAGAAGAAGAAGAAGAAGAGGAGGAGGAGGAGGAGGAGGAGGAGGAGGAGGAGGAGGAGGAGGAGATGAAGAAGGATGATGGTTATTATCTCTGTAAGATACTAGAATACTAACTGGAAGGAAGAGGAGGAGGGGAGTTGGAGAAGAAGAGGAGGAGGAGAGTAGATGGAGGAGGAGGAGGATGTGGAGGAGAAGGAGAAGAATGATTATTATTATCTATGTAAGATACTAGGATACTAGCTGGAAGAAGAAGGAGGAGGAGAGGAGAAGGAGAAGAGGAAGAGGAGGAAGAAGAAGAGAAGGAGGAGGAGAAAAAGGAGGATTATTATTATCTCTTTGTAAGATACTACTTGGAAAACTCTAAAACTCTAAATATATTGCATTTTAAAGCTAGTGGTCAGATTCATGTGCTTCCAAACTAGGCCTGCACCCCCTCCTCCCCCCCCCCCATCTGTTTCATTTGACGCTTTGGTTTACAGGAGCAAAGTGAAGATTCTCTGAACATTCTAAGTGTTGCAAAACCTGCCATTCCTGGTAAATCCAAGCTAGAGATCAAAGGGATGAGCCAGAAGATACCAGGTGTCTCTTTGGGCTTTGTGGGTTTTGGAGTTGCCTTAGAGGGAGTTGGCAGCTAGTGTGGAAACATGCAACATGCTGCTTCACACAGTGCATCAATTATATCACTGAATCACCTGAAATGTGTTTGTCACATTCATGTACCTGGATTCCTATGGCGAAATGGAAGGCACCTGTCTCGGCTGGCAGCCCAAAATAAAGATTTACAAACAAAAGCTGGCGTTGGGTCTTCATATTACAGAGGGTGGTCTGGGGTTGTATTCAGAACATGGAACTGTGATTCTTGCTTGAAATATTGGAGCCTAGAATAAATATTCTTCAGAGAGCGAGAAAGAGAGCAAGAGACAGAGATAAAGAAAGAGAGAGAGACACAGAGAGAAAGAGAGAGAGGGAGAAAGAAAGAGAGAGAGAGACACAGAGAAAGAGAGAGAGACACACACAGAAAGACAAAGAGAGAGAGAAGGAGAGAGAAAGACACACACACACAGAGAGAGACAGAGATAAAGAAAGAGAGAGAGAAAGAGAGAGAGACACAGAGAGAAAGAGAGAGGGAGAAAGAAAGAAAGAGAGAGACACAGAGAAAGAGAGACACACACACAGAGAGACAAAGAGAGAGAGAAAGAGAGAAAGACACATACACACAGAGAGAGACAGAGACAGAGAGAAAGAAAGAGAGAGAGAAAGAGAGACAGACACACAGAGAGAGACAGAGACAGAGAGACAGAGAAAGAAAAAAGAGAAAAAAAGAGAAGAAAAATAATTTTCTGAAGCTGGCTATTGTAAAAGAAAAGAAGGTGAAAAAAGAAGGAAAAAGGAAGGAAGGAAGGAAGGAAGGGAAAGAAAGAAAGAAAGAAAAAGAAAAATGTGAAAAAAGAAAAGAGGGAGGGAGGGAAGAAGGAAGGAGGGAAGGCAGGAAGGAAAGAAGAAAAAGAAGAAAAGGGAGGGAAGGAGGAAGGGAGAAAGGGAGGAAGGGAGGAGCCTTTTCTTGTTTAAATAAAAGACTCTGAGATCCCACAGATTTTATTCAGCATTACAAAATCTCTCCAACCCAACTTTTCTGCCAAAGCAGAACTGATTTATGCCAAATAAACTGTAAATGAAGATACCAGAACAATCCTGAATAATCAATCTCCAATCCAAAGAAGAAATTGGCAGCTGAACAAATTTGCCCATCGTATATTAGCCAGGTCTGAAATTTTCATATTTGAAAAGATGTACACCTGGGGGGGGGGAAAACATCCTATGAATATGCTCTAAAATGGACACAGGTGAGTTTTTGTTTTGAAAAGGTGTATCTAATGCAGAGGTGAAATGCTATCTCTTCAGGCCGGTTCACCCGAACCAGTCGTAAAAAATGCTACCGTTCGCCCGAACCGGTAGTTAAAAAAAAATGCTTTAAAAAGTATTAAAAAGTTCCGGCGATCAGCTGCGCGACTATCAGCTATGCCACGTGATCATTGGAACTCTTTTTTTTAATTTTTAAAAGCATTTTTACTACCTATTTGCCCGAACCAGTAGTAAAAAAATTCTTTAAAAAGTTTTTTTTTTAAGTTCCAACGATTAGCTGTTTTTCTACTTTCATTTTTACTTTCCAACTGCTAGGTGGGCAGAAGCTGGGAGAAGTAACGGGAGCTCGCTCTGTTACGCGGCGCCAGGGATTCGAACCGCCTGAACTGCCGACCTTTCTGATCATCTTAGCCACTGAGCCACCTTTAATGCACTGTTACTATCTTGCAATGGGTTGAGTTGACTCGGGCCACCAGGGGTTAAAAATGAAAGCTTCGGGAGAAGATCAGACTCTATGACTTTAACCTAGGAGGGACCTTATTGAATTTGAACAAAATTAATGGACTCCCCGGAGAGCTTTTCTTAGCCGGCTGAAAGAGTTCTCGCACAATTAAAGTTTGTCATGTTGTTCTTTATTAGGTTGTTGCTTGACAAGGATTCCCCAGAACTCCAATAGAGGCAGAAGATGACGGATGGTTGTTGGGCACCAGAAAAGGACTGGGAGAATATTGTGTTATTTGCTGACTGAGGCAAGAACTGTGAATACCCTTGAGGTGTATGACTATTTTTCTCCTGCAGGGTGTTTACACAACAACTTGGAACACCAGGTTGTCATAAAGCCATTAAGAATAGACTCCCTCGGTGTGCTTTTAGGGCAGTGATGGCTAACCATTTTGTCGTTGTTTGCTGAACGTGTGCATGCCTGCACCCAGCCCAAGTTCAAATCACAGTAAGGGTATGGCTAGCTGATGAGAGCTAAATAGCTTGAAATAGATCTATACTAGTCTCCCTTCATTTATTTATCAGCAAAAATGTAACACACACATACACGTTATATATATATATATATATATATATATATATATATATATATATATATATATATATATATAATGTAACACACACATACACGTTATATATATATATATATATATATATATATATATATATATATATATATATATATATATATAAAATGTAACACACACATACACGTTATATATATATATATATAAAATGTAACACACACATACACGTTTTATATATATAAAAGTCTCCCTTTATTTATTTATCAGTACAAATATAACATATATATATATATATATATATATATATATATATATATATATATATATATATATATATATATATATATATATATATATATATATATATATATATATATATATATATATATATATATATATATATATATATATATATATATATATATAATTTGTTTTCGTAGATTTTCACGGGTGTAGGTATGCTGGTTTTGTTGTATTCGGGTCTTTTCCCGTGTAAGATTGAGATTGTCCTCCCCTCCCCTCCCCTCCCCTCCCCTGCCCTCTCCTCTCCTCTCCTCCCCTCCATTCCATTCCATTCTTTCTACCTCTCCTCTCCTCTCCATTCCATTCTATTTTATTCATGTATATTTGGTTTGGCCCACAACTGCTGTAATACAGAACCAAAACACAATGATTTTTTTGGGGGAAAGTGGGAATCGAAAAGAAACTGATTGGTGTTTGAAGTTTCCGTTTGCATGGACGTTTTTCAAGTCTTTATGAGACTGCTGTAAACATCGTGATTGTTTTCAGCCTGAAATGGTACGATTAAGTTTACCCTTTTTCCTTTCCTAGCATGAAATTCTACCGCATATGTAGATGAAACTCCAGATATGTTGATTTGCAGAACCTCATTCTTCCTGCATAAGGCATTTGTTCAACAGATTAGCCATTTTTTCCCCATTTCTTTCTTTTTTTCCATTGGCCAGCTTTTTTTTTTTCTTGGCACATCAGAAATGGTTAGATATGCTATCATCAAGAATGTCCCACTGTCTTCTGACGCCTTCGGAAATCTTTGAAAACATATCTAGCTTGTTTAATATGTATGTGCAGAAGTAATATTCAATTACCGGAGAGATTTATCATGGCAAAAGTTAAGGTTAATTAACATTTCTCCTTTCAGTTCAAGCACACATTTCCAGATCACAAAAAAAGAAAGAAAGAAAGGAAAACTGATATCAATTAAGTTAATTTGACTTGTATCCAGTTTCAAATGAATTATTTATAATTGATTTAAGAAAAGATGGAAGCCTGGAAGATCATTCAAATGGCAATAAATTTTACTCTTCTAACAAGCTTCTAACACCCCGTGGTTTTTAAGCCTCTTTGTTTTTAATTGAAACGTAAAGTGCTTCAATTACACATTATAATTAAAAAGTTTCTGGATCAAATGATCAATCTTTGAAAATGGAATGGAGCCAGGATCAAATGGAGAATGAAAGAGGGGGGGGGGATCTCCATGTGTCCTCTGAAATTTCTTTATAGATAAAAAGGTACGTTGGTTTTTACATATGCCAAATTGCAATTCCTTAAGTGATAAACTAGCTTTTCTTCTAAGAGATGTTGGATAAGTTGCAGTAGTGTATGAGAATGGGCATATTTAAAGCTGAGGATATGCCAGTTATTACTTTCTGCTTTCTCTTGTCCTTTTTAAACAATTACAGCTCATGATTTTTCTGATCTCAGATTTCCTCATTCAATGACAATTTTAAATGATTGTCCTGAAGCTGTTTTTAACCCAAAAGCAACAGGACTTTCTTGGTTTTCTCTTTGAAAAGAGGAGGAGGAGGAGGAGGAGGAGGAGGAGGAGGAGGAGGAGGAGGAGGAGGAGGAGGAGGAGGAGGGGGAGGAGGGGGAGGAGGAGGAGAAGAAGATTGACAAATCAAATCAAATCAAAAATCAAATAAAGAAGAAGAAGAGGAAGAAGAAAATAATCCATTAAGGATTATTTCTGGGAATAGAAGAGATCTGTATCATGTTGTCCTTTTCAAGAATAACTTTACTTTAAAAGGAAGAGATTCATCAAGAGATTTGTCATTCCACAAACATAAAACCTGAAGCACAATAATTATAGCAAGTTTCTCTATAGCTGCCTGCCTATCATCTGCCTGCCTGCCTGCCTGCCTGCCTGCCTGCCTGCCTGCCTGCCTGCCTGCCTGCCTGCCTGCCTGCCTGCCTGCCTGCCTGCCTGCCTGCCTGCCTGCCTGCCTGCCTATCTATCTATCTATCTATCTATCTATCTATCTATCTATCTATCTATCTATCTATCTATCTATCTATCTATCTATCTATCTATCTATCTCTCCTCTCTCTTTCTCTCCATCCATCATCCCTCCCTCCCTCTATTATTTACCTATTATCTCTGCCTGCCTATCGTCAGCCTTCCTGCCTCTCTCTCTCTCCGTATCTATCATATCTCTATATTCTCTTTCTCTCTCTCTCTCCATCCATCCATGCCTCTATATCTGTCATCGTCTTCCTCCTCCTCCTCCTCCTCCTCCTCCTCCTCCTCCTCCTCCTCCTCCTCTTCTTCTTCTTCTTCTTCTTCTTCTTCTTCTTCTTCTTCTTCTTCTTCTTCTTCTTCTTCTTCTTCTTCATCTATCATCTCTCTCTCTCTCTCTCTCTCTCTCTCTCTCTCTCTCTCTCTCTCTCTCTCTCTCTCTCTCTCTCTGGATTACAAGATTCAGAGAAGCCAATTGCACAATATTTCCATGTTAGGTCATAATACACAGTAGTAAACTTTATGGAGTATTGATTATCTGTATGTTCTTGTTAGGGGGGTGTATAGTTATTCATCGGAGCTCATGGGGAAAACGTGAAAACATTAGATATTAGCGCGCCCCCCCTTCTCTCTCTCTCTCTGTGTTTTCCCCAAGATACATATTTAAAGGAACTTCAGAGGCTGCAAAAATTTTGCCTGGAGCTATAGAGAGTTCTGAGAGTGGAGTCCTAATTCAGATAGGTGAGAATAAATATTGAATATCCTCACTGGATTAATTTCAATTAAAAAAATATTGCTGATGTATTAAATCATATTTGTATAACAAACATGCATCTATGGTGAAAGAAAGCTAGTTCCAATAGTATTAGGTGCTTTGGGTGTAATCCTAAAACATCTGGAACACCACCGGAATATCATTAGCATTGACAAAATGACTTCAATGGCAAAGGCAACAGTTTTTTTTTTAATGACAGGTTGAAAGTTGCAAGGACACTGGAAAAAGTGACTTGTGACCATTTTTCACACTTAAGATCATTGCGGCATCCCCATGGTCACATGGTCAAAATCCAGATGTTTGGAAACTGATTCATATTTATAATGTTGGCAGCAGGGGTGAAATGCTCTGAACTCTGCTGCTGGTTGGCTTTATGCGCAAACAGCTGTGCCGCACGATTTATATTAGCTAGAAAGCAGGATTCTCTGAACACAAACCGCCTGGCACAGCTGATTGTTGCAAAGCTGATTGTCGCAACTTTTAAAAAACTTTTTAAAAGCATTTTTTTTTACCTACCGCCTGAACCGGTAGTTAAAAAAATGCTTCAAAAAGTTCTTTTAAAAAAGCAGCTGTGCAACAATCAGCTGTTCTAGCTAATATAAATTGCACGGCACAGCGGATTGTCACACAGCTGACTTACCAGTTCGCCCGAACCGTTAGCATTTTAAACTACCAGTTCAAGCGAACCGGCCCAAACCGGTAGCTTTTCACCCCTGGTTTGCAGTGTTCCCGCAGTCATTTTTCCCCCTTTTGTGACCTTCTGACCAGTGAAGTCAATGGGGAAGCCCGATTCACTTAATAGCCATGTTACTAACTTAATAACTGCAGAGATTCACTTAACAACTGTGACCAGAAAGGTCATACCTTGGGACAAAATTTACTTAACAAATGTCTCACTTAACAACAGAAATGTTGGGCTCAGTTGTGGTCATCAAGTAGAGGACTTATACTTATACATATATATTTGCTGTTAAATTTTTTCTCTCTCTCTCCCTCCCTCCCTCCCTCTCTGTCTCTCTCTCTCTCTCTGTGTAAAATCCTAACTCTTCTTCTCCAGTTCATGTTTTGCAGTAAGAGGCTTAGACTTAAAAAAAAACCATTTACATGATTTCCGCCTAACCATCCTTTTTAAATAGATTTAATATAAACTGCCATGACGTGAAGTGCAACAACATGGCAAGAGATCAAGATTCAAAGGGCTAATATCCACAAACCCCAAGGGGGGGGGAAATCATTAGATTTTTATATTGCATTTAAACAAGGGGACAAATAGACTCTTTCAAAGCACATTGGGAGTGACAGGGATGTGAAAGGTGAAGAGCGAAGAAATCTTCGCTCTTGCCGCCATTCCTCCCATTCTTTTATAATCGAAAACGAGACGTGTGTTAATTCTTTGAATGGGCTATTTCAAAATCTTTTTTTTTTCATTTCCCCCCTGCAAAAGACAATAAGGCAAATGCAATGTCAAATGTTAACTGTTCTTCAGCAGAGAGAGAGAGAGGTTTTAAGTGAATTCATTATGGGGCGAATGGAAAACGTTGGAAGGTAAATTAAATCCCTTACCATTTAGGAATCAGGAGTGATTGTGGGCGAGCGAGCAAGGTGTATCTGCGTGTAGAAGGTGGAGTGTCATACATGACACATGTTATAAGGCCGTGATGGCGAACCTATGGCACGCGTGCCAGAGGTGACATGCAGAGCTCTCTCTGTGGGCATGCACGCCATTGCCAGTTGCACTTCTGGACTCTGCTGTGCGCATGCCCACACAACCAGCCACTCTCTTCGGGTTCTGTTGCTTGCATGCGCACCGGCCAGCTGGTCTTCGCACATGCATGTGACAAAACCCAGAAGTGCAGCTAGCGATAGTGCAGGCATATGTGGCCAGCTGCTCTCTTACGCGTTCCATTGCACGCATGTGCAAAGACCAGCTGTCCCGGTGCGTATGCACAAGAAGGAATCCAGAAGAAAGCAGCTGGCTGTGCATGCATGCATGCCACGGAACACGGAAGGGTCTTTTGTGTTGCAAATGAGCTGGCTCAGGCCTTAATGGCCCATTGACAAAGGTGAGGACAGCTGAGTATCTGCCTCCCTTTTAGGGGAAAATATTCTGCCCTTTTTAATATGTAAATATTTCATTTTCCTAGGAGAGGGGTGGGTGCTAACTTCCTAGAGAAGTGCCATGATTCCCTGAGCCACTGTGACCAGAAAGGACGTAAAACGGGGCAAAGCTCACTTAACAAAGGTTTCACTTAGCCACCCAAAATTCGGGCTCGCTGTAACTGTAAATAAAATAAAAGAGTGATAAGTGGCAGGTAAAAGGCTGGCTTGAAAATGAAGACACACTTTTTGAAATCACCCCATACCAGAGGTGGGCTGCTACCGGTTCGGCCCAGTTTGACCAAACCAGCAGTGGAATTCAGACCCGGGTGGCAGAACCAGCAGTGACCAGGCCTGCTATGCTCCCGAACCAGTTCCATTGTTGCCACTTGGCCGCCGCCATTTTGGATTTTAGTGACTGCACGTGTGCAGTTCAGTGTAAATTGTTCTGCGCATGCGCGCAGAACAATTTACAATGAACAGCGCACGCGCGCAGGTTGCAAGCCAGGAATAACGCTGGCCTCAACCCACCCTGGCCCCGTACAAATGCCTTACCTTCGACCGGAGGAAATTCCAGAAGGGAATAGACGTCGAAAGGTTGAACGTGGCATTTCTCTCCATACAGGTGCCTGAACATTAATGAGCTGTTGGGAATTGAGCCAGTTTTCTCAGATTACCCTGGGGGTGATTATAGCTTGTAAAAGCCGCCCACAAAAAAGACAAGAGCGTGGGGCATATGCTGGGTTGTAATTAAAGCCACAAGCCTTCATATTAGCAAGGAGACCAGCTGCACAAAGCGTTTCAAACTTCGCTCGAGCCTTGAATTAAAAATAGACACACAGAGAAGGAGAATTGGGAATCCTACATTTTGCCTTTACCGGTTTGACAATTGGGGAGAATGCTTCTCTCTCCCCTGCCCCCCATTATCTCAAAAATCAGAGATTTGGCGGTCAGTGTTATCGCGACCCAAATGTTATGGGCAACATTTTCAAGGGAGAGGAGGAATATAAATATAGACGTAGGAAGGGCAGGATCATTACCGAGTAAGAATCATGGCCGTCCTCAGTGAATGCCGATAGGGGTCAAGCATTTGTAAATCTATTGCATGGCATGGCAAATGCAATATGAAAGAGAACAGCTTATGAAAATAGGCACACCGGCCTATTTTTGGTGAAAATATTGTACCATCAACAGTACGGAACGAGCAGTCAAGAAATACACCGTAGATTAGCACTCGGTCAAACAGCCACGAAAGCCTTAAAAAATACATTTAGATGCCATGATGTTTCTATAGCTATCAAAGGTCAGAATCATGCAAGCAATAATATTCCCTGTGCCTCTTTATGGAGTTCTGTTCTGTTCTGTTCTGTTCTGTTCTGTTCTACTCTACTCTACTCCACTCCACTCCACTCCACTCCATTTTTCTGTTCCATTCCGTTCCGTTCCGTTCTATTCTATTCTATTCTATTCTATTTTGTTCTGTTCTGTTCTGTTCTACTCTACTCTACTCTACTCTACTCTACTCTACTCTACTCTACTCTACTCCACTCCACTCCACTCCACTCCACTCCACTCAATGTTTCTGTTCCGTTCCATTCCATTCCATTCTGTTCTGTTCTGTTCTGCTCTGCTCTGCTCTGCTCTACTCAACTCTACTCCATTCCACTCCACTCCACTCCACTTTTCTGCTCCGTTCCATTCCATTCCATTCCATTCCATTCTATTCTATTCTATTCTATTCTATTCTATTCTGTTCTGCTTTGTTCTGTTCTGCTCTGCTCTGCTCTACTCAACTCTACTCCACTCCACTCCACTCCACTTTTCTGCTCCGTTCCGTTCTATTCTATTCTATTCTGTTCTGTTCTGTTCTGCTTTGTTCTGTTCTGCTCTGCTCTACTCAGCTCTACTCTACTCTACTCTACTCTACTCTACTCTACTCTACTCTACTCTACTCCACTCCACTCCACTCCGCTCTACTTTTCTGCTCCTTTCCGTTCCATTCTATTCTATTTTGTCCTGTTCTGTTCCATTGTGTTGCGTTGCGTTCCATTCCACTCCACTCCATTCTCTCTCTCTAAAGTCCTATTATGATGTCATACATAATGTTTAAAAATTCCTAGACTGCCTATGAGAACACACAGTGTTATCTGAGCTGGCAGGTTCTTCGGAATGTTTGAGGAAGCCTAGTGTTTTAATAGTTACTACCATTTAAGTTTTTACGAAGACCTTAGGAGTGACATGAAGATAACATCAACTTTCAGAATTAATTTAGTTGGTCTTCCTAAAAGTTGTTCATGTCAAGAAATTCCTGCAAACTTGTCTCAAATTTTGAGAAAACTTGAGGTCTTTTAGTTCAACCCCCTGCCTAGACAGGAAACCCTATACCATTTCAGACAAATGGTTGTCCAACATCTTCTTAAAGACTTCCAGTGTTGGGGCATTCACAACTTCTGGAGGCAAGCTGTTCCACTGATTAATTGTTCTAACTGTCAGGAAATTTCTCCTCACTATTAAGTTGCTTCTCTCCTTGATTAGTTTCCACCCATTGCTTCTTGTCCTGCCCTCAGGTGCCTTGGAGAATAGCTTGACTCCCTCTTCTTTGGGGTGACCCCTGAGATATTGGAAGAGTGATATCATTAAACTAGCCATGCCCAGTTCCTGCAATCGTTCTTCATATGTTTTAGCCTTAGATATATGGACATTGCTATACAATTTACTTTTGGCATTCACTGCAGCATATAGCATGATTCGGAATAGTGCCAACAGAATATCCCATTCTTGCCACATTTACATGCCAGGGCTTAGGGTAGTATGCCAACATTTCCCCCAATGTCGTATTGATGGACTGCTCATAGAATGGTGCTGTTTTATTCTGCCTTGCCTTGCTTACTCTGTTCTTTGATTCTTCGATTGTGGTGCATTGTGCAAAGACGGGCTGCAAGTAGTGGTGGGTTTCCAACTTTTTTTTACTACCGGTTTGCTCCTGCGTGCAAGCGTGACACTTCTGTGCATGCGGAGAAACATCCGGGCAGGTGGGCAGAGCTTCCCACTGCCACTACTAGCAGTTTTCCCGATCCGGGCCAATCCAGGAGCAACCCACCTCTGACACATACCGAAATGTGAAATCTAAGGAAGAGGCTAGATTTGCCATAGTTTTCAAGGTACACATTTAGTTGTTTTATATTCTAATTCTCCCAGCCCAAAAGAGGACACAATTCAGTTTTTACAACTATTTGAACTGCGTACAAATTATGGATGATTGAGAAGGAAGAAGAGGAGGAGGAGGAGGAGGAGGAGGAGGAGGAGGGGGAGGAGGAGGAGGAGGAGGAGGAGGAGGAGGAGGAGGAGGAGGAGGAGGAGGAAATGATGCTGGTTATCATATCCTCAGGGATACCATGTAAATATATTTTCGGTCTCCCTAAAGATTTCTATATAGTTAGGCAGCATCATACATATTGAATTCTACAATCAACGCAATGAAATACACTTCACAGATTTGATTGCTATAAATTGATTTATCTCCAAGATATGAATAAAGAAGCCGGGCTAAACGGCAGCCTCTGTGCAAAGAATTTCATTTAAGCGTCGTCGAATTGAAAAGCTCAAGCCAACTCAATGTTGCCAACTTCCTAGCATGGAGCAGAAAATCTACCTGACAGTTGCCATGGGAACACAAACAGGAAGAGCTAACCACAGGCCTATAAATCCACAGAGAAAACTCCCTTAATTGGACGGCCTTTAACCCTCACATTTTTCTCATTGCTGCGGAGCTTATTTCTAAAGAGATTATTAAATTCCTCGATTGACTTATGAGGGATGCTTCCCACTATATTATCATGCACTCATTTCCTCATTTTTTAAAAATGTCTACTTCCGAAATTTACCAAGCTTGGCAGGGGTGGTAAAAGTTAATGTAGATGTTTCAGTGAAAAAAAATTCAAAAAAATCGACTCAAAACCAGTTCCATGATGTTGCATTCAGTGGAAAGGGAAAAATGAGGGGGTGGGGGAGAGATGGTGAGTAGAGAAGAGAAAGAGAGAGAGAGGGGGAAGAGAAAGAGAGAGAGAAAGAGAGAAGAGAAAGAGAGAGAGAGGAGAAAAAGAATGAAAGAGAAGAGGGAGAGGGAGAGGGAGAAAAGAGAGAGAAGCGAAAGAGCAAGAAAGAGAGAGAGAAGAGAGAGAGGAGAGAGAAAGAGAAGAGAAAGAGAGAGAGAGAAGAGAAGAGAAAGACAGAGAGAAAGAGAGAAGAGAGGGAGAAAGAGAGAGCAGAGAGAGAGGGAGGGAGAGAAGAGAAAGAGAGAGGGAGAGAGGGAAGAGAGAGAGAGAAGAGAGAGAGAGAAGAGAAAAAGAATGAAAGAGAAGAGGGAGAGGGAGAGTAGAGAGAGAAGCGAAAGAGCAAGTAAGAGAGAGAGAGGAGAGAAAGAGAAGAGAGAGAGAGAAAGAGAGAGAGAAGAGAAGAGAAAGAGAGAGAGAAAGAGAGAAGAGAGGGAGAGAGAGAGGGAGGGAGAGAAGAGAAGAGAAAGAGGGAGGGAGGGAGGGAGAGAAGAGAGAGAGAGAAGAGAAAGAGAGGGGAAGAGAAAGAAAGAAAGAGAAAGAGAGAGAGAGAGAGAGAGAGAGAGAGAGAAAGAATGGTGAGACAGAAAAGATAAAGAGAGAGAGAAGAGATTGTTTTGTTGTTAGTTGCTAAGTTGTGTCTGACCCATTGTGACCCCATGGACAACGTTCCTCCAGGCCTTCCTGTCCTCTACCATCCTCTGGAGTCCATTCAAGCTCACGCCTACTGCTTCAGTGACTCCATCCATCCACCTCATTTTCTGCCATCCCCTTATTCTTTTGCCCTCAATTGTTCCCAGCATTAGGCTCTTCTCCAGTGAGTCCGTCCTTCTCATTAGGTGGCCAAAATCTTTGAGTTTCAAAGTAATTGAGAGAAGAGATAGAGAGAGAAAAATAGAGGGAAAAGAGAGAGAGAAAGAAAAGAGAAAGAGAGAGGGAAAGAGGGAGGGAGATAAAAGAAAGAGTGTGGTAGAGACAAACAAAAGAGAGAGAGAGAGAGAGAAGAGAAAAAGAAAGAAAGAGGAGAGGGAAATAGAAGAGAAAGAGAGAGAAGAGAGAGAGAGAAAAGAGACAGTGAGAAAGAGGAGAAAGTATGTGAGAGAAGGAGGGAGGGAGAGAAAAGAAAGAGCGTGGAAGAGACAGACAAAGGAGAGAGAAAGAGTGAGAGAAGAAAAAAGAAAGAGAAGCGAGGGAAAGAGAAGAGAAAGAGAGAGAAGAGAAGAGAGAAAAGAGACAGAGAGAAAGAGGAGAAAGAATGTGTGAGAGAGAAGGAGGGAGAGAAGAGAGAGAGAAAGGAGACAGAGAGAAAAGGAGACAGGGAGAAAGAGGAGAAAGAGAGAGAGACAAAAGAGAGAGAAAGGGGGAGAGAAGAGAGAGAGAGAAGAGAGGGAAAGAGAAGAGAGAAAAAGATAAAAAGTGAGACGGAGAGAGAAGGAGGGAGGGAGACAAGAGAAAGAGAGAGGGGTGGGTTCCAGTAGAGTCTACTACTGGTTTGCTGAGTGCGTGCTTCGCGTGCATGCGCAGTACAAGTAAAATTGCTCTGCACATGCGTAGAAGCAAAAAACACAATGGCAGTGCCTATGGTGCCGCTGGGAGAACCGGTTTGGGAGCGTGGCAGGCCTGGGTCACTGCCGGTTCCAACGACCCAGGCCGCCAAGCTACTACCGGTTCAGCTGAACCGGTCCAAACCGGTAGGAACCCACCACTGCAGTAGTGGGATATGCCTGGTATACCCAGTATGCCCGGTACGAGTGTACCGGTGCCTGCTGGGAGCACCAGGTACCATTCCAGTATGGTTCTCCGGAGGACCCGCCCGCCCATCTTCCTTACCAGTATTTGAGCTGTTCGGGGCTTTCACGCATGGAAGGTGTGGCGCCTGCGCGACTCTCTGCCGAGCAGCTGGAGCGTCGCGGGCGTAAATACGCATGCACACCCTGCCCACGTTCATGTGGTGTACGCCCGGCCCAGTTGCACTGTACCGGTTGCAATGGGATCCGGAACCCACCCCTGCACCCCTGCTACAGACCTGGAAATTATCAGAGCTGGGAAACGTTGTGTTAGACTATAATACAATACAATACAATACAATAGTAGAGTTGGAAGGGACCTTGGAGGTCTTCTAGTCCAACCCCCTGCCTAGGCAGGAAACCCTATACCGTTTCAGACAAATGGCTATCCAACATCTTCTTAAAGACTTCCAGTGTTGGGGCATTCACAACTTCTGGAGGCAAGTTATTCCATTGATTAATTGTTCTGTCAGGAAATTTCTCCTTAGTTCCAAGTTGCTTCTCTCCTTGATTAGTTTCCATCCATTGCTTCTTGTTCTACACTCAGCTGCCTTGGAGAATAGTTTGACTCCCCCTTCTTTGTGGCAACCCCTGAGATATTAGTACACTGCTATCATGTCTCCCCTGGTCCTTCTTTCTATATTATTATACTACTTCAATATTATGCATCCTACGTACGAAAACACTTATATATATGCCAGTGAACATCTGCCAAATCTTGCTCTATTACTCTAGGTACCTCTTACTGCCTCAGTCCCTCTATTGTACAAGGCAAAACCCAAAACAGAACAAAGACAACAATAACAACAGAAGCACTTTCACATTTTGACGAAAGGCACTTGTTTCAAAACCCAAGCAAAGGAAACGACAATGCAGACTCCTTGGTGCTGTCTGAGTTTTGCAGACATTTCAGTACTCACTAAGTAATATCACCATGCTACTGAGCATCAGTGCTCCGTACTTTTAACTGTAGCTTGCCTTCCCATTTTGTTTAGTGGGATCGTAGTTTCTCCTTCATAGTTGCTTGATTAGGGTATTGTTTACTATTTGATTGTTGTCTCCTTAATAGTTCCTTGATTAAGATATTGTTTTCTGCTTGATTGTTTGTCTGGTGTTAATCCCTGCTTATCTGGATGTTGCCCTGCTGGCTAGGATATTTTCTGGTCTTTTTGTTCCCTTCTTAGGTTTTTTTTTTATTGTCTCTTTTGAAAAAACATGTAAATTTGTAAGATTCCAGGATTTCCTTAGATTAAGATTAGATTAAGATAATTTTTATACTCATTTATTACTGTGAGCATTCTGGCACACATTAAAAATGAAATTCTGTTGCCTGCTCACAAAGGAAAGTATATATCTACTCCTACACATAAATAATACAATACATACAATAGTAGAGTTGGAAGGGACCTTGGAGGTCTTGTAGTCCAACCCCCTGCCTAGGCAGGAAACCCTATACCGTTTCAGACAAATAGCTTTCCAACATCTTCTTAAAGACTTCCAGTGTTGGGGCATTCACAACTTCTGGAGGCAAGCTGTTCCACTGATTAATTGTTCTAACTGTCAGGAAATTTCTCCTCAGTTCTAAGTTGCTTCTCTCCTTGATTAGTTTCCACCCATTGCTTCTTGTTCTACCCTCAGGTGCCTTGGAGATTAGTTTGACTCCCTCTTCTTTGTGGCAACCCCTGAGATATTGGAACAATGCTATCATGTCTCCCCTAGTCCTTCTTTCTCTTAAGCTAAACATACCCAGTTCCTGCAACCGTTCTTCATATCTTTTAGTCTCCAGTCCCCTAACCATCTTTGTTGCTCTTCTCTGCACTCTTTCTAGAGTCTCCACATCTTTTCTACATCGTGGCGACCAAAACTGAATACAGTAATAACACACATGCTATATACATACATATACCTTCCTTCCTTCCTTCCTTCCTTCCTTCCTTCCTTCCTTCCTTCCTTCCTTCCTTCCTTCCTTCCCTCCTTCCTACCTACCTACCTACCTACCTACCTACCTACACACACACACACACACACACACACACACACACACACAATCACTGTTCATTTTGAATACATAGCGGAAAGACAAAACTTGAGACTTCACAAGATTGATGCTATATGGAACAAAAGTGTGGCTGAACCTGGACACTCTGTTTTGGGTATCATGAAGCCCCCTCCCAAAAGGTAACAAGGAAAACAGGTCATGAAGAGGATGTGTAGCATCCCAGACAATCCTACGGACCCTACTCAAGCATCACTTATGTGCCATGTCCTGGATAGAAGGAAGTAAGCAACCAATAATCTTTTCTGCTGTCCTCACCACTCTCTGTACCGCCTTTCTGTCTGAAGCAGTAATGCTTCCAAACTAGACAGTAGTACTTGATGCTCTCTATAGAAAGTGGTAAGGACAGGGGAAGGAAGATGTATTTTTTTTTCTTGTGATGCAGAAAATGCAGGTGTTACTGTGCCTTCTTCCCCAGTGTGTCACCGCTGAGTGATCAAGTTAACTTACTGGTTAGCTGCACACCCAGAAACCTGATGCTGCTAACTACCTCCACAGGTGAATCATTAATACATAGAGGTGGCTGGCTGTGCCTGCCTTTTCCGAAATTGACAACGATCTCTTTGGTTTAGAGTTCTTTGATTCAGCTTGGCCTGGGATCCTCACAGTTTCCCAGGGTGACACCCTGAGCATTTTCTGTTGGAAAAGAGAATTTCGGGAATTGTAATGCTCCAAGCAGACCACAAGATGGTGCTGGTCTTCTCCAAACTGACATTTATCTGGCAGAATCTCAAAAGAGATGCTGTAGGCATTTCAATTTATTATCCATCACAAACTAAAAAATAAACAAAAAGAATGACCTCATGCCTGGCTTGAAGAATAGATAAAAGTCCACCAATATAGACAATTCACTAATTTGTATTGAGAAATAAAATAACAATTATGAATAAAGTTAACACCAGATAGGGAGAAGGAGGAAAAAAAGAGGGAAGGAAGGAAGGAAGGAAAAAGAGAAAGAAAGAAAGAAAGGGGTAGGGAGGGAGCGAGGAAGGAAGGGGAGAGAGAGAGAGAGAGAGAAAGAAAGAAAGAGAAAGAAAGAGGGGTAGGGAGGGTGGGAGGAAGGAAGGAGAGAGAAAGAAAGAAAGGAGGGAGGGAAGGAGGAAAAAAGGAAGGAAGGATTAACAAATGTGTCGAGGAAAGTCGTAAAACACCCCATCCCTTCTCTGCTACCATGTTTAAACATTGCATTGAAGTAGGAAAAGTTTAATTAGCCACACAATCCATTTCTTCTTCCAAGGCCACCGTTCAGTATTCAACAGAACAATGAGGAGACCTTTTTGAGAGAGAGAAAGCAATTGAGGCAGCCAAGGTTTTGCGCAACTGAGCGACAAAGGCGGTACGCGTGCATTAAATTCCCTCTTTAAAATGAAGTGGGATCCTTGGGGGCAGAACTTTGCTTAACATCAAAACAAGGTCCTTAGAGAGGGAGAGATTTTAAAAAAAATGACAATAGAGCTGTTTGGGAGACTGGAAACAATGACATCAATAAAATAAAAGTAGCAGCATTCCATACAAGCCCAAGCATGTAGACATACACAATACTTCTTGCTTTTTGCTTTTTTTCCCACCCTTATCGGTCCCTTTCAATTCAGTGAAAAGAAAGGGCTTCTGAGCTCTTTTCAAAGGAGAAGAGAATTGCAGCAAATACTCCTGGATGAAATGCTCTCCGTTCCATCTACGAGAGATATAACCTAGAACTTAGGAGAAATTTCCTGAACAATTAACCAGTGGAACAGCTTGTCTTCCAGAAGTTGTTAATGCTCCATCACTGGACGTTTTCAAGAAGAGACTGGACGGCCATTTATCTGGAATGGTGCCCCGTTTCCCTGAAAATAAGACCTCCCTGGATAATAAGCCCAATTGGGTTGTTTTTTTTTTCTCCAAAATTTTTTATTGGTTTTTACACATATATGGGGAAAGGTAAATGGGTATACAAAAAAATTAACACCACACTGGTGTTAGTAACCCATCCAGCACTCACAGTTTTTACAATCTTAAAAACAAAATACAAAAGCTAAGCAGAAAACAAGATCTTATTCTATAATGTTAACCATGTGTTCATTCATTTTCCTTTGTCACTTTCTAGAGTTATCACCAATGGCTATTTATTTCAAATGTTTTTATTTTTGTGATCTGAGCCTTTTCGATATTGCTTCTTCCTCCCTGTCCCCAGAGGAGGCTTCAGACCCCCCACTTCTTATCCTGCACCATGCTGCCCCAAGCCTAATTGGGGTTTTGAGCGCATGCGCTAAAATAAGCCCTCCCTGAAAATATTGCAGCACAGCAGCAGCCATGAGGTGACCACGCTCGCTGCCTCCTACACCTCAAAAATAATAAGACCTCCCCGAAAATAAGGCCAAGCGCTTATTTTGGGGGGATCAAAAGAAAATAAGACCCTGTCCTATTTTCGGGGAAACACTGTATAGGGCAGTGATGGTGAACCTTTTCAGCACTGAGTGGCCAAACCGGAACATGCGCCGTCACCCTGGAAAATGGAAGACTAGCTGGCCGGTGCGCAGGCGGGCACTGGCCAGTTGGTCTTCTAGTTTCCAGTGTGTGTATGCACGCTGGTCTTTGTTGTGCTGGAGTCCTGGAAACTCAAAGACCAGCTGGCTGATATGCATGTGTGCGCTACCCACCTGATCTTCAGGTTTCTGGCCACTGGCCAGCTGGTCTTTGCACACGCTGGAACCCCTGAAACTCGAAGATCAGGTGGCTGGCATGCACATGCACACTGGCCAGCTGTTCTTTGGGTTCCCGGGGCTCTGACATGTGCAAAGATCAACTGGCGTGCCAGAAACCAAAAGGGCAGCTGCCGACGGTGCACATGCCCACATAGAGAGCTCTGTGTGCCATCTCTGGCATGCGTGTCATAGGTTCGCCATCACGGGTGTTAGGTCTGCTGCTTGAGCAGGAGGTTGGACTAGAAGACCTCCAAGATCCTTTCCAACCCTATTGGTCTATGTCAGTGGTGGGTTTCAATTTTTTTTAGAACCTCTTCTGTAGGTGTGGCCTGCTTGGTAGGAGTGGCTTGCCAGCCATGTGACCGGGTGGGTGTGGCTTGCCAGACATGTGATTGGGTGGGCGTGGCCAACTTGTAAAATGTGGTGAAACTCACTTAACAACGCTCTTGCTTAGCAACCAAAATGTTGGCTCAGAAACTAAGGCATTGAAGTGTACAAGTCTTAAAGCTGTCAAGTTATAAGACCCTTGTACCCCTAACCCTTTAGAAAAAAAACCCCAGGGGTGTTCAAACTTGACAGCTTTAAGACTTGTGGACTTCAACTCCCAGAATTCCTCCTCTCGCTCTTCATCTTGAGGATGTGCGGACGGGCGGGGGGAGGGAGCTGGAACCGGTTCTAAATGGCACTGTAGATTTGTGGAACCTCTTCTATAGAAGAGGTTAGAACTGGCAGGAACCCACCCCTGGTCTATGTTCTATGTATCCTTCCAGGGGTTATGGCCTCCCTAGCTTCTCCCTCCAATGCATTTCAAGGGAGGAGATTAGGAGGACATTCTTCCCATAGGCCCTTTCGACTGAGAAACATGTACAACTAGAAAAATTTCAAGGTGATGGTAATGGCTAATGGGAGGAGTTTCCATGGGACCTTCCTTTGAATGGAAGCAAAAGTAAAGGTAAAGGTTCCCGAGGCCAAAAATGCTTTTACTTGCTTTTCAGGGGAGGGCTTATGTTAGCGCATGCTCTCAAAAGCCCGATTGGGCTTATTATCTAGGGAGGTCTCACTGTCAGGAAATTTCTCCTTATTTCTAGGTTGCTTTTCTCCTTGATTAGTTTGCATCCATTGTCTGTAGAGATTCTCAGTCATCCAGGACATGTTTGCCCCCAAAGGTGCTTTTTCAGGAGGCAACTGGACATGCTTGTTTTTTTTCTTTTTCTTTTGAAGACATGAAGAAGCTTCTTGGATGAGAAGTGAAACATCTTCAGAAGAAAAACCAAGAAAAAGAAAGTCCAGTTGCCTCCTAACAAAAAGCACCTTTGGGATTTCCATCCATTGCTTCTTGTCCTGCCTTTGGGAAATAGGTTTGACTCCTTCTTTGTGGTAGCCCCTCAAATATTGCTGTCATGTTCCCTCTATTTATTATTTTCACTATACTAGACTTATCCAATTCCTTGAATCATTCTTCATGATTTAGCTTCCAGCCTCCTATTTTCTCTTTTCTCCCACTTCTCTTCCTCTTTATCTATCTCCTTCTCCTTCTTTCCTTCTTCTCCTTCTCCTTCCCCTGTGAGACAAGACCTAAGCCACCATACACTAAAAGCCAGGAAAAGTTCCCTCAGGGAAAGGAACCAAGTCGTTAAGGGGACAAAAGGACAAAAATATATCAGTAAACTTTTGCTGTGTTTTTTAATTCACTGGGTCCCAGTGTATTTTAAAGAACTTGTTTGTGCCTCTGTGTTCAGTTGATTTGGGTTCAAGTCTGCCAATTGTCCAGGCCTGTGAATGTGAGTGAGTGACCATAAGCTGAATCTGAGAGCACACTTGTGTAACACCCCTTCCCCTCCTCCTCCTTTCCCTTGTCCTCTTCTTCCTCCTCTTCCTCCTCTAACTTCTCCATCTTGTCTATTTTCTCCTTCTTCTTTTATATATCTCCTTCACCCCCTTTATTTTTCTCCTCTCCCCTCCTCCCCAACTCCTCCTCCTCCTCTTCTTCTCCTTCTTCTCCCTCCTCTTCCTCCTCCTCCTCCTCCTCCTCTTCCTCTTCTTCTCCTTCTCCTTCTCCTCCTCCTCTTCCTCCTCCTCCCCCTGCCCCCTCCTCCTCTTCCATAGATTCATGGATTCATGGACTCAGATACGAATTGGAAACCATTCCTTCTTTCCAGACAAACTTTAAGTTTCTAACATTTCCTGTGAATTTCAATCCATCTGGATCTCTTTCCAGTTACTTCACTATTTTTGGGAATGTTTGAAGTTATCTACTTGAGCAAATCAATCACTATCGACAGGCTAAGTAATTACATTTACAAGCTTAGACACCGTAACCTGCAGCCACTTGCTTAAGCTATTACAAGCTTCCTAACCTGCTTTGTTACTGATTCACCATATATATGTCTTAAATCAGATAGGTTGATATCTGCTAGAGACTTGTCAAAAATGTCGACAAATAGGATGAAGGTTTCTCCTCTTAGAGCCTTAAGAGCTTATATCAACAACCAAGGATCAGAAAGTCATTAATAGCACTGTATTATCTTTTTAAAATCTTTATCAAGCCGGCCATCTTTTGATTTGGGAATGTGACATCTTTGATGGAAAATTGGGAGCAAGCAACCCCCCCCCAAAAAAAAACTGCCACTTGGAGTGAGCTTAGAAAGCTGTTGATTTTGATATTTGGTTTGATACTTAGAAATCAAGATTTTATCGCTGGAGCCCTTCTGGCTTTGCTGCTAAAGAACGCAAGTAAATATTAGTTGGGATATCCGAAAAGGTTAAAATCACGGCAACTGGACCCAAGTTTAATTAAAACTGAGACCTTCGTTATTCATCCAAATAACTTCTTCAGTGAAAGTGAAAATTTGGGGAGTCAGAGAGCTATTGGGAAGAACCAACTCTTGCCATACAGACTGCAGGGGGCTTTCTCCCCAAAATGACATATAAAGGAAGGTTCAATCATCCAGGACAAAAGTATGTGAAAAGGTTAAATGATTAAGGATAAATCAGCTAAATGTTGAAAATATCACCAATTGCCAGGAACATACTATCATATGTGGTGGATGTGCAGGGATGCAAAAAGCTATTGGGTTCAAATACAAACGTGGTTAGAGAAAATGATACATCAACCTGTAGAGTTTAAGCCAGGGGTATTTTTACTGGGTATTCTACCAGAGAAATATAGTAAAGAAGATTTATATTTGATTGTACAAATAATAACAACAGCTAGAATTGTATTTGTACAAAATTGGAAAGCAGACAAAATCCCATCGGAAGGGGAGGTAATAAAGAAGATAATAGATTGTGCAGAAATGAATAGGTTGAGAATAAAGGACAAAGAGGAATTAGAGTAGTACAGGACATGGGGGCAATTTTATGAGCGGCTTGAAAAAAATATATAAATAGAAAGAAAAAGGAACAAAACATGAAATAAGTATCTCAGTCGACACATGATTAATATAGGGGGACGGGAAATTAAAAAAAATCAAAATGTAAATATACAGGTGGAAAAATGATATGAATTGACAAATGTTAAATAGCAATTATAAGAATGTATATCTAAGAATGAATTTGAAAGGAAAAATAAAAAAGAACTTTTTACAAAAAAAGCCTAAATTATGGCAACTGGACCAATGTTTATTAAAAAATATTAATAACAATTAAATTGTTATTAAAGTTCATTTACCTGTTGCTTTTCATTTTGGGTTTCTGCCTATTAAATATATATGTCAGGCCTGGAAGCCATCTTTTGCACTGGGCCTTCATATATATATATATATTTGGCATTTTATACTTCCTTAGGCATTTTTTTTAAAGGCTAAAGCAATGCAGCTTAGTTTGCAAGAGGAATCTCTGTGCCTCACAGGTTTCAGTTAGATTTTCAGTGCAAGGAAACTTGGCAAGGTTCCTTCTGAACTGTGTGGGAAGGAATTGCACACACGCGGAGAAACTAATTTTGGGAACAGAACGCCCTGTTGCTCTGCAGTTTCCAGAAAGCTGCTGAAAAAGAAATGACATTTATGAACAAATGGAAGTATTTGCCCAGTGATACCTGCTTGAAGAACCCATAATCCTAAGGGGGCTCTACAAAATAATTAGGGGAGGGGGGGAAGCATTCCTGTGTAGACATCGTCAGAAATAGCCCAGCTGCTAATCCCTCCAATAAAATTAATACAATACAATACAATAGTAGAGTTGGAAGGGACCTTGGGGGTCTTCTAGTCCAACCCCCTGCCTAGGCAGGAAACCCTATACCGTTTCAGACAAATAGCTATCCAACATCTTCTTAAAGACTTACAGTGTTGGGGCATTCACAACTTCTGGAGGCAACGTTGTTCCACTGATTGATTGTTCTCACTGTCAGGAAGTTTCTCCTCAGTTCTAAGTTGCTTCTCTCCTTGATTAGTTTCCACCCATTGCTTCTTGTTCTACCCTCAGATGCCTTGGAGAATAGTTTGACTCCCTCTTCTTTGTGGCAACCCCTGAGATATTGGAACAATGCTATCATGTCTCCCCTAGTCCTTCTTTCTCTTAAGCTAAACAAACCCAGTTCCTGCAACCGTTCTTCATATGTTTTAGTCTCCAGTCCCCTAATCATCTTTGTTGCTCTTCTCTGCACTCTTTCTAGAGTCTCCAAATCTTTTCTACATCGTGGCGACCAAAACTGAATGCAGTATCCCAAGTGTGGCCTTACCAAGGCATTATAAAGTGGTATTAACACTTCACGCGATCTTGATTCTATCCCTCTGTTGATGCAGCCTAGGACTGTGTTGACTTTTTTGGCAGCTGCTGCACACTGCTGGCTCCTATTTAAATGGTTGTCCACTAGGACTCCAAGATCCCTTTCACAGTTACTACTACTGAGCAAGGTATCATCTATACTGTACCTGTGCATTCCATTTTTGTTGCCTAAATGTAGAACCTTACTCTTTTCACCATTGAATTTCAATTATTATTATTATTATTATTATTATTATTATTATTATTATTATTATTATTATTATTATTATTATTTATTAGTGCTTATAGACCGCCCCCTCTCCCAAAAGGGACTCGGGGCGGTGTACAGTCCGTAGCAAAAATACAACAAGTTAAAATTATTAAATAAATAGATATGTGAGGAGGATAAAAGATATGCCAAACTGTACAGCTAAATAAATAAATCAGGATATACAAAATTTGAAATCCCAATATCCTGTAAAATTAAATTTAAAAGAGACAATCCCTCTAAAAACCAATAAAAGTGTGTATGCCAGGAGGAAAACATTATAATTATGCCAGACCAGCCAGTCGGAACAGGTGAGTCTTCAATTTCTGTCGGAAGGAGCGGAGGTCAGTGGTGGTTCTAATGTCGGGGGGGAGGTCATTCCAGAGGGTTGGGCCCATCACAGAGAAGGCCCTACTCCTCGGTGTCGCCCGTTGGCATTGCCTAGTGGACGGCACCAGGAGAAGCCCCTCCCTGTGAGAGCGAATTGGCCGCAGGGATGTGTGTGGGAGGATGCGATCCCGCAAGTAACTAGGCCCTGTGCCATGGAGCGCTTTAAAGATGGAAAGAGATCAGATGCAGTGTTAGAGAAGACCATAACCCTAAACTCTACCTGGGGCTGCCCTTGAGGAGAACTTGGGAGCTCCAGTTGATGCAAATTGCAGACCCCGGTGTACACATGTATGCCCTCTCCTGCGGGAGCTGCCTATTTGCTTTGGGGTGCAATTCAAGGTGTTGGTTGTCACCTGTAAAACCCTTCATCACTTGGGACCAGGTTATCTGAGGGACCATCTCTTGCTGGTCACATCTACCTGACCCATCAGAGCAGGGAGGCAGGGAATGCTGCAAGTCCCATCCCCGAGGGAGATACACCTCATGGGACCCAGAAAAGGGGTCTTCTCCATGGTGGCTCCCTCTCTCTGGGACATTCATTCCCCCTGAGATTAGAATGTCCCCCACTCTGGTACTCTTCTGGAAGGTGCCGGAAGTTTCTACCAGTGTGCCTGGGGAACCCAGAGTGGGATGGAGCCCATTAAATGGCTCGTGTGATCTGCTGCTTGCCCAACTAGTAAAGCGGAAATAGAAACAGAAGTATTTGAGGAGCAAATATTTGAGGGACTGGCACAGAGAGGAGGTGGTCAAGCTATTTTCCAAAGCATCTGAAGGCCAGACAAGGAATAAAGGGATGGAATCTGAACAAGGAGAGATTCAACCTGGAAATAAGGAGAAATTTCCTGACAGCGAGAACCATCAGCCCATGGAACAGAAGTTGCCTTCAGAAGTTGTGGGAGCTTCATCCCTGGAGGCCTTCATGAAGAGACTGGACAGCCACCTGTCAGGAATAGTGTAGGGTCTCCTGCTTGGGTGGGGGGTTGGACTAGATGACCTACAAGGTCCCTTCCGACTATGTTAACCTGCAAGTAAAACGCATCAAGGAAGCCCTTAGAACTTGTGGCTGTTCCAATTGGACCTTCTTCAAATCCAGAAGACGACCTGATAGGAGAATAGAACAACGATGAAGTCATCATTCCAGAAACCACAAATGTGTTTTTAAGAGCTTTGCCTAGGTAGACTAATTTATCTGCTTCGTTTCCCCCGCCTCCCTCTGTCTACCTGCCTGCCTTCCTCCCTCTTCTGAAGACTTCGTAAAATCTGACCTCAGCAGAATCTTCCCAACATCTGAAACAGGTGATTGGAAAGCTAATAAATGCAAAAAACAAACAAACAACCTCCAGTTAAATCAGAGGCGAAGTTGGCAGAACGCTATTTTTTATTTGGGGAACATTTCTCCATTTTTTCCCCCCACTGACAATTTCCGAAGCGGGAAAACACCTCCAATATCGAGTGCACCGCTAATTGGACCTGAAATTGACATGGCGAGAGAGATGAAAGAGCTTTTTTCTCTCTCTTTCTGCTCTTTCCTTCCCCTTCTGTAGCTAACAAATCCAAAAATGCCATCATCCAGCTCTAATAAACAAGAGAAATCACCCTTTTGCAAGCCAGAATCACCGACAAAGGTTCCTTGTAGGTTATTTTACTGGGACGGTAAATATTTCTGGTCAGTCGTGAATAGCAAAAAATGCCATTAGTGTACATTGTCTCACCCTGTTTAACAAAGCAACCTTAATTAAGAACTCCAGAAGGATGCCCACGGGCTATCTAAATATGGAGAATTATGGATAGGTTTTGAAATGATTATGGAGAAATGTAATTTTAAACATCTCCTGAGGAACCAGCCACATTGCTAAAGAGCCAATTAAATTAGTAGCTGGATTTTTTTTCCTCCTCTTTCCCTATTTTAAAAGCAAACATTTAGTTCTTAAAGTCTGTCTTGAAAGAGATGTCAAATTAACAATAAGAAAACCGCAGGACTCTTTTCATATTCTGCACCCTGCTCTAAATAGCACTTAGAGCTCCATTTGGAGTTCCTTTTTTTTTAATAAAATAAAAATGATGCTTTTCATTTCTAAGGAGATCTCTTCTGCTCCGATAGCATTGTGCCAAGGAAGAGAAATGTGTTACGCTTTCTAAACAAATATTTAAACACTTCAAAAGTGCTAACCTAAAAGTTTTTTTCCCCCTTTAATACTGTATTTTTCCTTTACTAGACATTAGAATCTTCACAGCGAATAGAAAAACAAAGCAATGAAAAAAAAAAGTATATAATGATATCTCCCACTGTTCCTTTCTCCCATATAGCAAAATCTGGCTCTCTTGCAATTTTATCTAATGTATTTTTTTTTTAAATTCCAGAAGGATCTCCGTAGGCCATGAGTGGTTTATTGTCCACAGGAAAAACAGGAAAACATTTACCTCAGTATTGGTTAAACTTGATTTTTTTTTTTAACCTGCAACCATACAGGTTGAGGAGAAAGACATTAAAAAAAGGAAGTCTTACAAACTTACTACAGTTTGTTTAGTGGCCATTTGAAGTTACGGCATTGAAAAAAATGACTTATGACCATTTTTCACACTTATGACCGTTGCAGTATCCCCGCGGGCCACATGATCAACATTCAAATGCTTGGCAACTGATTCATACTTACGACTGCTGCAATGTCCTCAGGTCACGTGATCCCCTTTTCTGATGAGCAAAGTCAGTGGGGGAAGCCAGATTCACTTAACAACGGTGTTACTAACTTAACAACTGCAGTGATTCACTTAACAACAGTGGCGAGAAAGGTCATGAAATGGGGCAAAACTCACTTGACCACTGCCTTTTGTTGTGGTCATATGTTGAGGACTGCCCATATACAGAGAGAATTATACAGTAGGAAATAGGGAGGGGAGGGGAAATCAAGCCAAAACTTTTTGAGGGAGGAGAGGAACAAAATAAACAAATAAATCAGGAATTTGGTGGACAGATTTCAAAGCTTCAGAACAATGGTGGAGGATTTATTTATTCATGTTTTTTTTTTCATTATAGATAATCTACCTCCGATTTTTGGTTATAAAGCTTGATATCACTGGCCCAGCAGATTTATACCTGCTGATATTTGGGGAAAGAATGAGATTAATTTTGTGTAAACATGGATAGGATCAGCTAATGCTGCAGCTTTTCTTCAGGAATGGAGCCGAGAGGGCGTCCATAGGAGACGGACATAAAAAAGTGAGTAATTATTCTGATCTAGGCTTCCTGGGGAAGCATAAATCACAATCTTAGCCCCCCAAACCCTCTTTTATTTATACGGCTGTGAAATAGGGGTCATTCAGAGCCCGTAAGGCTTCACAAACAGTCTGTGAAGATTCCGCCAGATGTCTGCTTGAATTGCCACGGTCTTTCAGGGGAATGTTGATAAACCCCCACCTTATCCCCCCTGGAATGCTGCCAGAGACCTAATTGCCAAATGCAGAGCAAGGCCAAACTTAGCACAGAGTCAAACAGAACTTTTCAAAACTTGAACCGACCAGATGAACTAATTGTTTCCTGCAAAAGCTCACGTCCTGTTTGCTCCTCTTTTATTTAAGCCTTACTCTCAAGTCGACCCTGTTTTCTCAATTCTTCTTGCCTTCTGGCAGCTCTGCGCATGCGCCCACTGGGAACAGGCTCCCGTTGTTCTCCTGCTTTGCTGATGTCAGACTTTGAAGGCCCCAGAGGCAGCAAATAACTACCAAATGGCCTTGACCCCCCCCCCCTCTGCCTCCAACCCAGAGTCCTTTTCTGAGCTTTCCCCAGACTCCAGGACTGGCCCATGTTTCTCCCCAACCTCCTCACTGTCCGACTCTACTGCCAGCTCCGCAGACCGCCCCCGGACCACAACAGTACTGTTTTGATTGTACCAATGGCTGCCATTTTGAATTTTGCCACACCCTCTCGAAACTCCCTCAATGTAGGGGTAGAGTCAAGAGAGTAATCAGCCCGGAATCATTACATTCCCATCAGAACAGCTAGAACAGCTTCTTCAGGTTGTAGGTCACCCGAATCCTATGCCATGAGCAAGGCCATTTTAACAGCATTATGGGCCCTGGGCAACAGAGTGTACTGGGGCTCCTACAGCTCCTACAGGAATAAAAAAAAAGTAAATGATCGATAAAATTAAACATATTTATTTTATTGGCGCTTCTAATAAAATCGGTGTCAAAACATTAAAAACTTGTTGTGCAACAACAACTAATCAACATGAAAAACATTTGAACAATGCACGAGGCTTGAGATACACAATAACACTCAGTAAGCCATACAGTTGCTTTATTTATACGATACAAGGTGCATTGAAGGGTTAACTTACACAGGTTAGTATGGGGCCTGCTATGCTCGTGGAGCCCATGGGTAAGTGTCCATCAGGCCCATGTGTTACAATACAATACAATACAATAGTAGAGTTGGAAGGGACCTTGGAGGTCTTCTAGTCCAACCCCTTGCCTAGGCAGGAAACCCTGTACCGTTTCAGACAAATGGCTATCCAGCATTTTCTTAAAGACTTCCAGTGTTGGGGCATTCACAACTTCTGGAGGCAACTTCTGTTCCACTGATTAATTGTTCTCACTGTCAGGAAATTTCTCCTCAGTTCTAAGTTGCTTCTCTCCTTGATTAGTTTCCACCCATTGCTTCTTGTTCTGTTCTCAGGTGCCTTGGAGAATAGCTTGACTCCCTCTTCTTTGGGGCAACCCCTGAGATATTGGAACACTGCTATCATGTCTCCCCTGGTTCTTCTTTTCATTAAAGTAGACATACCCAGTTCCTGCAACCGTTCTTCATATGTTTTAGCCTCCAGTCCCCTAATCATCTTTGTTGCTCTTCTCTGCACTCTTTCTAGAGTCTCTGTTAAGACAGTCCTGGCCATGAGGAGACCTTCAAAGCCATTTCCATGTTTTGCTTTGAACAGCCTTTGGTGGCAACTTCGCCCTCATCCTTTCTGGTGTGTTTCCTTTTCTCCACACTCATGAATTTGGATGCCTGCGAATTAGCATCCATATGCCGCCATTTGACAGCCTGTGCCACACGGCAAAGCTGCTGCCAGTTTCCTTTTGTCCCTTTGTTCTCTGCCACCCCCTCTAATTGTGTTATAATTACAAGCATCAGAGAGGGAAGTCAAGGCTTCAGGAAAATTCTCCTCTCCCCTCTCCTCTCTGCCCTACTTAACATGTTCTTTTCTGTCACCCTGGCAAGAGTGGGTTATTAAAAAAGGAAACCGTATAAATCCAGAGGAGCTAAATAAAGGCAAGTTTGAAAAGGCATTCCTCCGTAAAGAACGAAACAAAAGGTCCCACAAAAGAGTCCATTCTCCATAAGCCAGAAAACATGGTAGAAAGAAACAGATTAAATCAAAACAAGCTAGGAATAAAAATAATCATAATAATAACCAGGTCTTTTGGAACAACTCGATGGGGGGGATAAAAATGCCAGCTCCAATCCAAACATGTGGCAAGCCATAACAGTAATAAACTAGCCATGGTAGTCCCTGTTATTATTGGCATTGTGGTGTCATACTCACAAATTTGGGATGGCACTTAGAAAATTTGCAAAATTGACCAAATGCTCATATATTAATTGCAAAAAGTCCTACAGCTATATCTACATCTATCTATCTATCTATCTATCTATCTATCTATCTATCTATCTATCTATCTATCTATCTATCTATCATCTACCTACCTACCTACCTAAATATGTGTGTGTGTGTGAGTGTGTGTGTGTGTGTCAGCAAAACTCTGGAATGCCTTGAGCAATTTCAACCAAACTTGGTACACAGATGACTTACTCTCTGGAAACAAATACTGTGGGGGGTATAAGCCACCCCTAGCACCCCTCGTGGTGTGCCCATGTGTGTGTCCCCGTCTGTGTGTGTTCCAGCATAACTCTGGAACGCCTGGGCTGCTGAAATGAAAAGGAATGAATTATATCTACATTGTCAAGTCACAGTACTTTTGACAGTGATAGTGTGCATTTTGGATTCAAATTCTGTTAAGATACAGCCTGTTGTGCCTTAAAATGGTTTCTACTGTACAGTACAGTGGAGTGGCCATGGTAACAGCTTCGCAGTACTCCACAAGGGAGCTCCCTCTAATACAGGATTGGGATAAATATATACCTGGGCTATGCCAGTTTGTCAGCTAGTATACTATACATCTGTGATGGTGAATCTATGGCACGCATGCCACAGGTGGCACGCAGAGCCATTTGTCAGGGCACATGAGGCATTGTCCTGTCAGCTGGCCAGTGCGCATGCGCGTGCTGGCCAGCTGACTTCAGCCTTCTTTTGAGGCCATTTTTCACCCTCCGGAGGCTTCAGGAGCTTCTTTTCCCTGAAGCTTCCGGAGTGTGAAAAACCGGTCTTACGGGCAAACCGGAAGTTCAGCAATGTACTTCTGGTTTGCTCATAGGGTCGTTTTTTTGCCCTCCAGAGCCTTGAGGGAAGCCTCCTGAAGCCTCTGGAGTGCTTCTGGGGGGGTCGGGGAGGCTGTTTTTGGCTTCCCCAGGCTCCTATAAAGCCTCTGGAGCCTGGGGAGGGCAAAAAAAGCAACCAAAAATGGGGGAGAGTGCTGGCCGTGTGTGCATGCACTCTGGGGTCATGTGCATAGCATTATGGGTGTGGCATGCCCGCACATGACCCCCCTGTGCGCCCCCTGTTTTTGGCATGTGAGCCACAAAAGGTTCGCCATCACTGCTATAAATAGTCCTCACTTGCAACCATTCCTTTGAAAAAAGCGACTTATGACTATTTTTCACTCTTCTGACGATTGCAGACTTCCTTATGTCACGTGATGAAAATTCATGTGCTTGGCAACTGCTACGTATTTATGACAGTTGCAATGTCCCCGGATCATGTGATCCCTTTTTGCGAACTTCTGACGAGCTAAGTCAATGGGGAAGCCAGGTTCACTTACCAACCCTGTTACTAACTTAACAGCTGCAAGGATTCACTTAGAAACTGTGGCAAAAAAGGTCACAAAATGGGGCATAACCTACTTAACATCTGTCTCACTCAGCAAGAGAAACTTTGGGCACAATTGTAGCCTTAAGTCGAGAACTACCTGAATGCTGCTACGTTATGACATCAAAAGTTATTGATAAGAAGTCAACGTGTAGGAAGGCCCACACCAGCTAAAGAGCTGGCAGCTGTGATTTTGCATTGCTGTGAACAGAGAATACCATATTTTTCAGCGTATAAGACGCACCTTTTTCCCTCAAAAAAGAGGGTGAAAATCTGGGTGCGTCTTATACACTGAATACAGCATTTTTGGCCTCCCAAAACCCTGCCCACTTTACCAAAATGGCTGTGCTTAGCCTTTAGGAGGCTTCCAGAGTGCTTCTGGGGGCTGGGGAGAGCACAAACGAGGGAAAAATGGGCTGGGTTTTGCTTGTTTTTGCCCCCCCCCCCAGGAGCACTCTATAAGCCTCCCAAAGGCTATTCATGCCCCCTTTTTTGACAAAAATGGGCCCATTTTCACGAAAATGGGCAATGTTTTGCATATTTTTGGCCCCCCAACCCCCAAGAGCACTCTACAAGCCTCCTAAAGGCTATGCATGTCTTTTTTTGACGAACAATGGGCCATTTTTGGGAGGTCTGCAGAGTGCAAAAACTTTTTTTAAAATTTGCCTCTTCAAAATCTTGTTGCATCTTATACTCCGGTGCATTTTATATTCCAAAAAATATGGTAATCAAGAACATCATGACAAAGTAGCAACAAAAGGTGCATTAAAATATCTCCAAGAAATAACATCTACCTCCAAAAGAATTGGTGGGACCACAAAATAGACCAAGTAGTATATACTGAAGAAGTTGAAGTAGTCTGGGACTTTAGAATTCAAACAGACAAACAACTCCCACACAGCACCTCAGCTTTAACAACTTATTTAACAATAAGAAAGACAAAAAACATCAGGTTAGTGGGCTTGGCAGGACCAGGAAAGAATGGAACAGAAGAAAAAGAACTGGAGAAAATCACAAGATGCAAAGACCTACAAATAGAAGTAGAACAACTGTAGCAAAAAAGAAAGCTAAGATAGTACCAATAGTGATAGCAGTGCTGGGTGCAATCCAGTAGTGGGTTCCTAACCAGTTTACTACCGGTTCGTTGAGAGAGGGTGTTTAGCGCGGGCACAAAAATTTTGTGCGTTGCTCCACATGCGCAATTTAGCGAACATTGCTCTGCACATGGTGACAGGAGAAGAGTCCGAGGAACCAGTTCGGGGGGCGTGGCAGGCATGAGTCACTGCACGTTTGTTTTGCTTCCCAAGCCAGCTCATTGTCCTCCGTTGTTCACCTCTCCTATCTGCTCTGCGTATACGTGCATCTGGAACAGGCCCCAGCTGTTCCTCCTCTTCCTCACTCATCTCCGACTCCAAAGGGAGCTGCCTCTCTGGCTGGGAATTGCCAGGTGGCTCTGCTTTATCCGACACTGAACATCCATCAGAGCCTTCCCCAAGCTCCAGAACAGGCCCAGGTTCTTCCCCAACCTCCTCATTGTCTGAGTCTGCCACTAGCTAGCAGCTGGCAGCCCACAAAACTGTGGTAGTTCATGGGATACATCCCAACGCACAATAAAAATATAAATAAATGTCTCGGGGGAAAGGATTATTCCGATATGGAAGAATCAGTTCCCACGTGGAGCTGTCCAGCTTGCTGAACGGAGCGATGCTTCCCTAGGGGAAAGCTGGAGAAACATACAGGTTGGTTTAGACTCATTTTCCTTGGTAACAGAATAGTTAAACCTACACTTTACACTTGGCCTGGTTGTTTGGTTAACATGACACTGAAACAGAAGCCCCATTGTTGAATTTACACAAAATGCCAGGTTGTAAAGACCTAAATTGAGCTTTGCTGTGGTGGCACAGTGATTAGAATGCAGTATTCTGCTATTCAAAATCGACAGTTATACATATACATATACACATACATATACATAAACACACACACACGTATGTTGTATTTGTGTTGATAAATAAATAAAGGGAGAGTAGTATAGATCTATTTCAAGCTATTTAGCTCATACCCTTACTGGGAATTGAATCTGGCCTGTATTACATATTAGGCAGTTGTATTAGCCACTAAGCCAGGCTATCCTCCTTTATCAGCTAAGCCAGAGAAATAGGTATGTATTGTGTCACAACCCCTGGTATGCCCAAATATGGGAGGGAACACACTGCTTCCCTTTTCTGTCTTTCGGCTCACTCCAGGAGACCATCCAGGCAGAAAACCATCTTTTATGTTGCCTTTGTCACATTTCTGTATATGTATGTATGTATGTATGTATGTATGTATGTATGTATGTATGTATGTATGTTGAGCCTAGGGTGAACCGAAAGACAATTAAAGGGAAGCAGTATGCTCCCTCCCATATTTGGGCATACCAGGGGTTGTGACACAATACATATACATATACATATACATACATACATACATACATATATGTATAAAATATAAAAACAAATATAAAAACAAACATTATATATATAAGATACATATCTTCGGGTCTTTTCCCGAATACGCCAAGACCTGCATACCTGTACCTGTGAAAATATATATATATATATATATATATATATATATATATATATATATATGTATATGTATATGTATATGTATATGTATATGTATATGTATATGTATATATACACATACACCCACCCACCCACCCACCCACACCCACACACACACAGTGTATGTGTGTGTATGTATGTATGTATATATGTACGTACTGTATATGGTGCAGGTATATATTTATGCATGTATATAGCATGTGTTATTTGGGTGTTGTGTATGTGTTTGGGTAGATAGACACTTTCTTTTGAGAGCAGGCAACATAATTTCATTTTTAATGTGGACAGGTGTGCTTGCAGTAAAAAAAAATGACAATAAAGTTATCTTATCTATCTTTATTCCCACTGTCAGGAGTTTGATCCTCACTGGCTCAAGGTTCTTAGCCTTCCATCCTTCCAAGGTCAATAAAATGAGGACACAGATTGTTGGGGGTCATAGGCTGACTCTGTAAACAACTTAGAGAGGGTTGTAAAGCACCGTGAAGTGGTATATAAGTCTAAGTGTTATTGTGATGATAGATAGATAGATAGATAGATAGATAGATAGATAGATAGATAGATAGATGATAGATAGATAGATAGAAAGAAAGAGTGAGTGAGTGAGCGAGCCGTGGTGGCTCATTGATTAGAATGCAGTATTGCAGGATAATTCTGCTGATTCTGACTGGCTCACGGTTGATTCAGTCTTCCATCCTTCTGAGGTCAGTAAAATGAGGACCCAAATTGTTGGGGGCCATAGACTGATTCTATAAACCACTTAGAGAGGGCTGTAAAGCACTATGAAGCAGCTTATAAGTCTAATTGCTATTGCTAAGTTGTGTGTACAAAGCTGCTTGTCATCCTTGCCAGATAAACCAGACAGGTTTCATTGTGGTAGCCCCTCAAATGTTGGAAGACTGCTATCATGTCTCCCCTAGTCCTTCTTTTCTTCAAACTAGACATAGCCAATTCCAACAACCATTCTTCCTATATTTTAACCTTCAGTCCCCTAGTCATCTTCGTTGCTGTTCTCTGCGCTCTTTCTAGAGTCTCCACATCCTTTTTTAACATCGTGGCGACCGAAACTGGATGCAACGTTCAAGTATGGTTTTTACCAAGGTATTATGAAGCAGTAAGAAGTGACAGTAAAGGATCTCCAGCAGCGTTAGATAACAACATGTTTATAAATCAATTACCTCCACCACTTAGGCCAGGCCCCCTCATCTGCAGCATCGGCAGACCAGTTTGTAAGGGACAAAATGACATTTATCACATTCTGATGGAAAGACGGCTTGGCTCGGGAAAACAGCAATCAATTTCCGCCTATGAAACGGATCTCCTGCTCGCCCGAAATGAAATGACAGGCGTGAAAAGGCCGAGGCAGCTGAATTGGGTGGAAGGGGCAATTGGTCACAGGCTGTCCAGACCTCTTCCGGAATGTAAACAATGCAAAGGATGAAATCCTGGGCCCTCTTTCTTCGATCTCAGGCCTTATCTGTCGCAGATCAGCAATTCTGGGAAATGTCACCTGGATGACAGAGGTGGGTGCCACTGGTGAGGAAATGTTTGGGGCTGTGACAGCTTCTGAGCAATCACATTTGCTATGGGTAACAGCAACGGGGGGGGGGGACGGGACGAGACGAGGTGGAGGCTGTCAAAATACCCAAGACGTGGGCTTTGAGGCTGTAGCTTGAAAGAGAATTGAGTGAGGACAAGGAGCATGGTGACATGTGTTCCTATTAGAAGACACTCTGGCAAGGAGGACCACACTGAAGAGAGGGGTGGGGCAGAGGGTTGCTGAAGAGGTGAGGTTGCTCGAATTAATTGCAACGGGATGAGAATGGTGGGATTGTGGAACGAGAACCAGGATGTGTGTTTTTGCAACTACCGTGAGTTAGTTTAGTGAGTTTACTTTATTGTCGTTGCACCTCGGACAATGAAATTAAATGCCGTCTTCAGTGTACGTTATACATGGAAAAATAAAGCACACATCCTTCTATACAATTGTATGGAAAACCCCTGATATTGCATTAATATTGCACTATACAGTAGAATTCAATATAGTTTGGGGGTGTGTATGTGAATATGTATATGTATGTACATATACATATGAGCCACAGGGGCACAGTGGTTAGAGTGCAGTACTGCAGGCTACTCCTGCTGACTGCCATCTGCCTGCAATTTGGCAGTTCAAATCTCACCAGGCTCAAGGTTGACTCAGCTTTCCATCCATATATATATATACATAAACTATGCATACCATAGCAACCTTGGTGACTTCAAGATTGGTGGACTTCAACTCCCAGAATTCTCCAGTCTCAATTGTGGGTTGTAAAATCAAGAACTACTTGCCATTTATCATAGTGCCAGACTTCTAGCAAGTCAAGTACATTCTTTCACTTGCCCTGACTTGAGATCTTTCCCTAATATAGTCATCCCATCTTCTGTTCTTTGGCTGTTCTTGATTCAGTAGCATGAATAGAGAGCCCAATGACTGGAGAATTCTGGGAATTGAAGTCTACCGATTTTAAAGTTGCAAAGGTTGTGGAACAATGGGGTAGAAGCTCTCCCAAGTCCCTTCTGGCCCTATGCCTCTATGATTCTGGCCCAAGAAGTATCTGCCACTTGCATAAATTCACCAATTGGAGCAAGTCCCAAGACTGGAAAGGTTTAGAATAGAATAGAGCTGGAAGGGACCTTGGAGGTCTTCTAGTCCAACCCCCTGCTTAGGCAGCAAACCCTATACCACTTCAGACAAATGTCTATCCAACATCTTCTTAAAAACATCCAGTGTTGGAGCATTCATAACTTCTGGAGGTAAGCTGTTCCACTGGTTAATTGTTCTAACTGTCAGGAAATTTCTCCTTAGTTCTAAATTGCTTCTCTCCTTGATTAGTTTCCACCCATTGCTTCTTGTTCTACCCTCAGGTGCTTTGGAGAATAGTTTGACTCCCTCTTCTTTGTAGCAACCTCTGAGATATTGGAACACTGCTATCATCTCCCCTACTCCTTCTTTCCATCAAACTATGCATACCCAGTTCCTGCAACTATTTTTTGTATGTTTTGGCCTCCAGTCCCCTAATCATCTTTGTTGCTCTTCTCTGCACTCTTTCTACAGTCCCAACATCTTTTTTACATCGTGGAGACCAAAACTGGATGCCGTATTCCAAGTGTGGCCTTACCAAGGCATTATAAAGTGGTATGAACACTTCAGTACTGAATGATGGATTCTGGAAGTTGTAGTCCACATATCTCACACAGTTTGAGAAACACTGATTCAAATCCTCTGGTAAGTTAGAACAATTAATCAGTGGAAGGACTTACCTCCAGAGGTTGTGGGTGCTCTAACACTAGAGGTTTTTAAGAAGAAATTGGACAACAACCATTTGTTTGAAATGGTGTAGGGTTCCCTACCTGAGCAGGGGGTTGGACTAGAAGACCTCCAAGGTCCCTTCCAATTCTGTTATTCTGTTTTTCTAGCAGTGTCTGTAAGCTTAGAAGAGCCATCGTGTTTCCTTGCCAACAATCAGCCTTTAAGTTAGAGAGAAGAAGTTGTATCCTAACCCCCACGATGACAAAATCTGTCATTTTTAAGGCTGAATTCAACATAACTATTTCCAGCTTGGAATTTTCTAGTAGGTCTGGGCAGTACTTCAGATGCTTTTAGAGCCTGTGGGGATGCTGATGTAACACCTGTTGGCAATTCCTTAAAGCAGTTCTTATCCTATGTGGAAGCGTCACAAAATTATCTGTTTGGCCTCGGAGTGGGAACAGCACGCAGAAATAAACAGCTCTTAAGTCTTATCCATCAAAGAACTGGATTTATCACAAGAGTCACAGAGTTGGAAAATGTCCACAGGAAAGATCTAAAATAATTCTTCAGAACGTGAAATAAAGCTAGTTAAATCATTCATGAGAGGTGCCAGTCCAGCTTCTACCTAAACGCTCCAGAGATGTAGAAGCTACAACTCAACAGGTAGTATTGTGGCCTGGCAGCAGATATGGACAGTGAGGAGGTTGGGGAGGAACATGGGCCAGTCCTGGAGTCCGGGGAAGACTCTGATGAAGGCTCTGTGTCGGAGGCAGAGATGGGGCCAGAGCCATCTGACAGTTATCAGCTGCCTTCAGAGTCAGACATCAGTGAGGCAGACAAACAGCTGGAGCCTGTTCCCAGTGTGCGCATGCGCAGAGTTGCCAGATGAAGGGAACAGCTAGAGAACAGGGGTCAACTTGGGAGTAAGGCCACAAGTGGACGATGAATGGCCCTTCCCAGTGGAAATAAAAGAGGAGCGAAAAGGGAGTGGAGTTTGCAGGAGACAATTAGTTCGCTTAATTGGCTCGTGACTCTCCAAGACTCCTTGCCAAGTTCTGCGGATATGGGCCTGTCAGCTCTCCAAGCCAGATAAGGTCTGTGACTGTAAATCCTCCCTGGAAAGACTTTGATGGAGGTGAATGAGCAGAATTCACAGTAAATTAATAAAAGGGGTTTTTGTCGGGATCAGGAGTTTGCTTCATGCTCTTGGGAAGCCTCGGTCAGAACAGGTAGATTGTAGATATTATTTGCAGAATATCCTATCCAAATGAAATACATATAGTTGCAACTTCTACCTATGATGTCTAATATTTTTTGAAAGAGTGGAAAAGAATGCCTGTCCTTCTTTTCTATGATAGCCTTTGATAACGCTGAATGCTGAAATCCAATTTAAGCTCTTTATTCTTTTTCCCAGACTGAACACCTCAAGTTCCTTTTGCCTTTCCTGTCCTAACACAGCATGTCCGCAAGTTGTAGGATCCAGCACGAGTCCCAAAGCTTGGCAGGCAAAACCTCTGGTCCTGGGGACCAACCCAGATTGGATCAGAACAGAACAGAAGAAAATAACAGAATTGGAAGGGACCTTGGAGGTCTTCCAGTCCAACTCCCTGCTCAGGAAGGATACTCTATAGGCCAGGGATGGCTAACTTTATTCTCCTCGCGTGCCCATATCCATAATCCAATACATGCGCTACACCTCTCTGTGCGCCCCCACCTCCCAGCACATCCACCCCCACCCCCCTCACGCATATGTCCACACACCCCCACAGCCTGTTTGGGGTCTAGCAGGCCTCCCTGAAGCCTCCTGAAACCAAAAATGGGGTGCGACCCACTCCCCATGCATGTGCACATGCTCCACCGTGTATCTGCCCCGCCTCCCGTGCATGTGCGGCAAAAGACCCAAAGATTAACTGGCTGGCGGGAGGTGTGCAGGCATGCACAGTGGAGCTGAGCTGGGCAAGAGCTCATGTGCCAATAGAGAGGGCTCCCTGTGCCACCTATGGCCCACGTTCCATAGGTTTGCCATCCCAGCTAAAGGCCTATACCAGGGGGTCAAACTCAATTTCATTGAGGGCTGCATCAGGGCTGTGGTTGACCTTGGGGGACGGGTGGGCATGGACGACTGGGTGTGGCCAACTGGGTGGGCGTGGGCCACTTGATGTCACTCACTGAGCATGACTGACTGGGTGGGTGTGACTGACAGGATGGGCGTGGCCACTTTTACATCACTCCCCCAAATGCTGGCATGTTTCCTCTTCATATTGGGTAGATCGGGCCAAAGCCACACTGGCCTAATGTTTCCTCTTTGCATTGGATGGACTGGGCTGAAGTGGCCCCTTACATTTTCCAGGATGGCCCCTGCGGGCTGATTCTGACCACATCGTGGGCTGGATCTGGCCCGTGGGCCTTGAGTTTCACACCCCTGGCCTATACCATTTCAGACAAATAGCTGTCCAATCTCTTCTTAAAAACTTCCAGTGTTAGAGCATCCGCAAGTTCAGGAGGCAAATTGTTCCACTGATTAACTGTTTGGTACTCATTACATTCTGTTGTTTGTGTTTGCCTTATGTTGGATTGTTATCCCACTTGTGATTTCCCTCACCTGTACAATACAATTTCTGCAAAGAGTGCCTTCCTCTTTCCACAAAGGTCATCGTTTTTTGGTGTTTTTTTTTTAAAGAATCAGGAATGAAGAGATTCAAGGCTAAAACCAACAATTCACCAGCAGGAATATAGGTTAGATCAGGGATTGGCAATCTGTGGCTCTGGAGCCGCATGTGGCTCTTTGATCCCTCTGCTGCGGCTCTCTGTTGCCGGTAACCTACACAATTGAGAGGGCTTTCGATTAGGACAGGTAGAGGAAAAGGGACACCACACTAGGAGGAGACTCTATGGTGGGGGAACCAGTCTTCCGGTCGGCAGAGGAAAAAGGACACCACACTAGGGGGAGACTCTATGGTGGGGGAACCGGACTTCCGGTCGGCTCCAGAACTGTTAGGGGGACTTCCGGTTAGGACTTTTGTGACTCTTTGAGTGTTTAAGGTTGACGACTACTGGGTTAGATTTTTAAAAAGTTTTCTTGAGAGCAGGGTTGAAAGAATGCTCTCCTTTGGAGAGGAAAAAAAGGGATTTACAGTTTTGAAGGCGCAGTGCTTTGTAATAATGAAACGAATGAAATTACTTTTGAAGCAAACGTTAAAACCCCTTGCTTAGAAAAGCTTGAATATATATATATTTCTACCGAGAGTGCTTGCTTGTAAACACTGGCTATTTGCATTTATTTCTTCTTCTTCTTCTAAAGGATTCAAGCAGGGTTTTATTCTGTTGCATTTAAGATAGAACAGGATTAAATGTAAAGTAACTCCCAGCGATGGATTGCAAAGGATTCTAAAATCCAGTTTAGAATTCTGCCAAATCCTTCCCTAGGAATAACTTTACATATCAAAACGCCAGAATAAATTCCTTTTTTTAAAAAAGGGCTACAAAAGGAAGTTTCTGAAACATGTCGCTGCTATTTCCTTCCCTCTTAAATTAACCTGCACCTTCAAACCATTTGTGAGGAATCAGAAGAGTAGAAGATACCCCAAAGCTTTCTAGGTTGCTAGTCAAAACAGTGGGAAAATTTTGCTCTCAGTAACTGTGAGCGGGATCTTGGAGTCTTAGTGGACAACCAGCTAAATATGAGCCAGCAGTGTGCAGGGGCAACCAAAAAAGACAATGCAATCCTAAATTGCATTAACAGAGGGATACAATCAAGATCAAATGAGGTACTAATACTACTCTATAAAGCCTTAGTAAGACCACACCTAGAATACTGCGTCCAGTTTTGCTCACCACACTATAAAAAAAGATGTTGAGACTCTAGAAAGAGTGCAGAGAAGAGCAACCAGGATGATTAGGGGACTGGAGGCTAAAACATACATGCAGGAACTGGGCATGCCTATTCTAGTGAAGGACCAGGGGAGACATGATAGCAGTCTCCTAATATCCGAGGGGCTGCCAGAGAGGAAGAGGTCAAGCTATTTTCCAAAGCACCTGAAGGTCAGACAAGGAAGAATGGATGGAAACGGACCAAACTGAGATTCAACCTAGAAACAAGGAGGAACTTTCTGACAGTGAGAACAATCAACCAATGGTACAAAAGTTACCTTCCGATGTCGTGGGGACTTCATCACTTGAGATTTTCAAGAAGAGACTGGACTGCCATTTGTCAGAAATGGTGTCCTGCTTGAGCAGGGGGTTGGACTAGATGACCTATGAGGTCCCCTCCAACTCTGTTAATCTGTTAAACCTTCCAAAAATCAAGCATGTTTGGAAATAAGGTGGCTGTCCTAATTTATCTTCTCCGTCCAAACTCCAAATGCTCACCTCAGTTCCTACTTTGGTCCCTTTGAACCCACCAAATCCTACAAAGCACTTCAAGCAAAACTATTTCTGAAGTACCCATTAATCTATTCAAAATGAAATTACCACTCTTGGAAACAGCATTGAAGGCAAACCGAAAAGTGAACTGGCAATTTAATTTGATTTTTCAAAACAACGTACTTACTGCTCTTCAGGTGGCTAGAAAGCAATAACAATAGAATAACAATAGAAAAGCAATTTTTTTCTAATGCCGAGAGCATCCATGGAGGAGGGACCAGAAGAAAGATATAGAAATATTTATATCTGCCTTTGCACATTTCCTTTGGCATGTCGTAATTATGCTTCTATAACACAGAAGGAAACAAATGGGGGGGGGGGGGAAACACCAGAAATTTTTTTAAATCAAAAGTTCTTAAAGTTTCTGGATATGTGTAGATTAAAATATTGTAGGTGGCACGATTCTAAGTTGACTGGTGTTTATAATAGAACGTCAATCCAAACAATCTTTTGGAATTTGTAGGAGAACAACAGGAAGGACCTGGGAGGTAGAGTCAAATGGGTCATAAGCCTAGAGCAGTGTTTCTCAAACTTGGCGACTTTAAGTCCTGTGGACTTCAACTCCCAGAATTCCCCAGCCAGCTATGCTGGCTGGGGGATTCTGGGAGTTGAAGTCCTGTGGACTTAAAGTCGCCAAGTTTGAGAAACACTGGCCTAGAGTCATTACATTGCCACAAAACAGTCTTAAGGCCAACCCTGTCAGACTTCCCAGCACTTAAAGCTCTAAATAGAAATGATCCTTGGCTCCATTGGTTGTTTCTCACGCCATGTACATGTATACATTGGAACTAGACTGTGTTGTTTCTCCGTGTCATATAACATACATGGATATATGCATAATTTTGTACGTATGGATGTTTACATGTATTTATTTATTGATTTTATCATCTTTATGTAGTGTATATTAGAGGTGGAGACCCTTTGAGAGCTGAATGCCATGAAATTTCACTTTAATGTATGCCGATTAGTGTACATTCAAAGTGGCAATAAAGATCAGAAGGTCGGCAGTTCAGCGGTTCGAATCCCTTGCGTCACGTAATGGAGTGAGCTCCCGTTATTTGTCCCAGCTTCTGCCAAATAAGCAGTTAGAAAGCATGTATAAAATGCAACTAGAAAAATAGGGACCACCTTTGGTGGGAAGGTAAGAGCTCTACCATCCTCTGGAGTCCATTTAAGCTCACGCCGATTGTTTTGTTGACTCCATCCAGCCTCCTCATTCTCTGTTGTTCCCTTCTTCTTTTGCCCTCAATCCTTCCCAGCATGAGGCTCTTCTCCAGTGAGTCCTTCCTTCTCATCAGGTGGCCAAAGTATTTGAGTTTCCTCTTCAGGATCTGCCCTTCTAAAGAGCAGTCAGGGTTAGGGTTAGGGTTAGGGTTAGATCTCCTCTAGGATTGACCGTTGGATCGCCTTGCAGTCCAAGGGACTTGCAGGAGTCTTCTCCAGCACCAGAGTTCAAAGGCCTCCATTCTTTGGCGCTCAGCCTTTCTGTGTTTAGAGACTGCATAAACAATTGCCTTGTGACTGTCTGTTGGAAGAAATGTCCTTCTGGGTTCGGTTCCAAGTGGGGAAAAAAGACACTGGAGACATGGAGGCTGCTTGGAAAGATGGTTTAATGGTGGACAGGACCACATGGCTTGAGTCCTGAACAGAAAAGGTGATCACATGCTTCAAGGTTAGGTGGAGAAGAAGAAAAGAAGGGCCGAGGAAGGGGCTTGCTGGGCTTTTTATAACCTGTTCAGCCCCACCTCTCTGTTTCCTGTTCCTGTGTAAGAAATGTATTCTGATTGGTAGTCAGACTCCCATGGGGTCACAGGGGCAACTCTCTAGGCTGTGTTTTGAATCCAGGTTTGGTTGAGTTCTCAGATGCCATGTGGGGAATGGGTAAAGGTTAATCATGCCTCAATCCCATCACCCTGGAGCTGGAACTCTTTATTATGTAAAGGGACTAGCTTGGGCATCCTAATGGCCCATTGACAAAGTGGGGATGGGCTGGAAGCTGCAGGGAGCTACTCTCTCTTTAAAACATCCTTTTCACATCCAGGGAAATGTAATATTCTGCCTTTTCAATATTTCCTAGGATATTTCATTTTTCTAGGAGAGGGATGGGTTTTAACTTCCTATATGTCTCCGGAAAGACTTCTTTTTAAAAGCGACACATATAAACCTTTAAACGAAGCATTTCCAAACTCCAAGCAGCATGGGCAAAATGCTACAATACAATACAATACAATACAATAGCAAAGTTGGAAGGGACCTTGGAGGTCTTCTAGTCCAACCCCCTGCCTAGGCAGGAAACCCTATACCGTTTCAGGCAAATGGCTATTCAACATCTTCTTAAAGACTTCCAGTGTTGGGGCATTCACAACTTCTGGAGGCAACTTCTGTTCCACTGATTAATTGTTCTAACTGTCAGGAAATTTCTCCTCAGTTCTAAGTTGCTTCTTTCCTTGATTAGTTTCCACCCATTGCTTCTTGTTCTACCCTCAGGTGCCTTGGAAAATAGTTTGACTCCCTCTTCTTTGTGGCAACCCCTGAGATATTGGAAGACTGCTATCATGTCTCCCCTAGTCCTTCTTTCTATTAAACTAGACATACCCAGTTCCTGCAACCGTTCCTCATATGTTTTAGTCTCCAGTCCCCTAATCATCTTTGTTGCTCTTCTCTGCACTCTTTCTAGAGTCTCCACATCTTTTTTACATCGTGGCGACCAGAACTGAATGCCGTATTCCAAGTGTGGCCTCACCAAGGCATTATAAAGCGGCATCAACACTTCATGTGATCTTGATTCTATCCCTCTGTTGATGCAGCCTAGGACTGCGTTGGCTTTTTTGGCAGCTGCTGCACACTGCTGGCTCATATTTAAATGGTTGTCCACTAGGACTCCAAGATCCCTTTCACAGTTACTACTACTGAGCAAGGTACCACCTATACTGTACCTGTGCATTCCATTTTTGTTGCCTAAATGCTAACATGCTGGAGCTCATTTATAGCATGTATACAGCCGAACTGAATGCAAAGTTACCTCTCTAGGCAGATTGTAACAGCCAAAGACAACCCAATGAAAAGAAGACTTTTGAATTAAACCCCAGCAATGATTAAAAGGCAACTAAGCTCTTACTGTGAGCCTAGTCCAGAACAGACTTCTTTTAAAGTAATCCATTAATATTTGTTGCCCATAGCGTCTCTTGTCCCTATTATATTTAAATATCTTGAGCTGCAGGGGATCAATTAACCTTGGAATAATAGACTTAGAGCAGCACGAATGCCACAGTTTGAAAAGACTTTCCTCCTCCTTTTCTATCCCAAAGCCGGAATGTAGAATTTTAGAGTCACAATGCTTACAAAATACTTGTTAATTAACGGGTAGCTAGCATGCTCTTCCAGGGCTTATTAAGCTAATCAAACCATCTTCCTGTTACCTTAATGCTCATTCTAATCAAATTGCCTGATTGCTACCTAGGGGTGGTTCTCTGCCCCTCTTTTTCTGTGCTTTACCTGCTCTGCCAAGGCAGAACCAACACGGCGTTGGCCTAACCAATACACGCTGCCTCGTTTCATGGGTTTCCTGGGTTTTTAAACTCGGTTTCTGGTTTTTTTTTTTGCAATGCTGAATAGTAAACTAGGGTTGGGTGATTTTGGAGGTTTGGGAAGGTGCCCCAAAATGCAATAACAATGTAGCTTCTATCTATAGAATAGAATAGGATGGGATGGGATGGGGTGGTTGGGATGGGTTGGGATGGGGGAGAGGAGGGGATATGATAGGATACGATAGAAAATAAGAGAGGAGAGAAGAAGAAAGAATAAAACAGAACAGAACAGAACAGAACGGAACGGAATGGAATAGGACGGGATGGGACAGGACGGGACAGGATATGATATGATATGATAGGATATGATAGAAAAGAAGAGAGGAGAGGAGAAGAAAGAATAGAACATAATAGAATAGAAGAATAGAATAGAATAGAATAGAATAGAATGGCATGGCATGGGATGGGATAGGGAATATGATAGGATATGATAGAAAAGAAGAGAAGAGAGGAGAAGAAAGAATAGAATAGAATAGAATAGAATAGGATAGGATGGGATGGGATGGGATGGGATGGGATGGGATGGGGGAGGAAGTATCATAGGATATGATAGAAAAGAAGAGAGGAGAAGAGAAGACTAGAGTAGAACAGAACAGAACAAGTAGAGCAGAGCAAAAGAGAACAGAACAGAATACTTCCTTTCACCAAGTGTGATTAGACACACAAAGAATTTGTGTCCGGTGCAGAAGCTCTCAGTATACCTGCAAGGCAGAACAAGACGCAATGGATAGGACATTCATCAAGGAGAGAAGCCACCCAGAACCAAGAAGAATCTTCCTGGCAGTGAGAACGATCAACCAATGGAACGCCTTGCCTTCAGAAGTTGTGTCTGCTCCATCATTGGAGGCATTTAAGAAGAGACGGGACAGCCACTTGGTCTGAAATGGTATAGGTTCTCCTGCTTGAGCAGGGGGTTGGACTAGAAGACCTCCAAGGCCCCTTCCAACTCTGTCATTCTGTTAAAAAGATGCAGCCTTCTGCTCGAAAGCTTTTTTTTTTTTTTTTAAATGGGAATTCAATTATTTCAGTTTATTTTCCGGCTACAGGGTAATCACCCCCTTTCCCCCTTCGCCTCTTGCAACCCGCATAACAAACAAGCCAAGGAAGGGACCCTGGGAATATACCAAGAGGGCTGGGATGTGGCATATAGCAGCCCCACTTTCCTCTCTCGCTCTCCTGGTCCAAGTATAGCTGGGAACCACCCCTGCCATTGTTCTCCCTGTCAAAGCCAAAGTTCCCGCAGCCCAAGTGAACAGTCAGTGTTTGCAATCTGCTCCTGCCACTCCACACGGCTGGTTAATCAGCCCCCTTTTTTATGCTTCAAAGCACTGCGCTGATGGGCCTCTTCACATTTTTAGCACCAATGCACCTACCTCTCTGGCACCGTGCAATTAACCCAGTTGTTCTCGGAGGCCAAAAAAGGCAAAAACGCTAAGTCTGCCTTGCGTAGGGCGAAGAGGGGTGGGCGAGAGAGAGGGAGGACAGGAAACATTTTCAGAGAAAACGTTGCTGCTAAAAGACCAGCCAGGGTTCTCCCCCCCACCCCATATATTTAGCCCCTTTGGCGTTGGGTGGGGGTGGGCAGAGGCTTTTGATGGCTGCATGGTTCGCAGGCATTAATTTGTGCATTTCTTCACAGGACAAAGGAGAAACGGCTTCACCTCTACAATAGGCACAACTTCCTGCAGGGAGAACACAGAGGGGTGTTGGGGGAAGAAGGCAGACTGTTTTTCCTTCCTCCGCCAAGGTTTGAATAACCCTGTTGGCGCCATGTTCACAATCCATTTTTTCTTCTTTGGGGTGTTGGAAGAAATGTCCTTCTGGGTTCAGTTCCAAGTGGGGGGAAAAGACACTGGAAACATGGAGGCTGCTTGGGAAGATGGTTTTAATGGTGGACAGGATCCCATGGCTTGAGCTCCTGAACAGAAAAGGGGGGGGGGTGTTCAGATGTTAGGTGAAGAAAAAAAAAAGAGAAAAGAAGGGGCTTGCTGATTTTTTTATACTCTGTTTGGCCCCACCTCTCTGTTTCCTGTTCCCGTGTAAGAGGTGTTATTCTGATTGGTTGTCAGACTCCCATGGGGCCATGCATGGGCAATTCTAGGCTGTGTTTTGAGTTCAAGTTTGATTGAGTTTCCAGATGCCATGTGGGGAGTTTCTGTAGAAGGCTAATCCTACCTTTATTATGTAAAGTAGACTAGCTCAGACTTTAATGGCTGATTGACAAGGGAGGGGGGGCAGGAAGTTGCAGGGAGTTTTTTTAAAAAAACATGTTTCTCCCTTTTCACATCCAGGGAAGCATAATATTCTGCCTCCTTAATATTTCCCAGGATATTTCCGTTTTCTAGCAGAAGGGTGGGGTTTAACTTCCTACAGGGGAAAAAGAGGAAGGAGGAATGGGGTCACCCCGAGCCAAAATGTGTAGAGAGGGGTCCAAGTGTTGGAAGAAATGTCCCTCTGGGTTCAACTCCAAGTGGGGGAAAAGACACTGGAAACATGGAGGATGCTTGGAAAGATGGTTTAATGGTGGACAGGACCACATGGTTTGAGGTCCTGAACAGAAAAGGGAGAATCACATGCCTTGAAAATGTTGGGAGAAGAAAAAGAAGCGAATGGGCTTGCTCAGAGTTCCTGCGTTTTTTATACTCTCTGTTCGGCCCCACCTCTCTGTTTCCTGTTCCCGTGTAAGAAATGTATTCTGATTGGTTGTCAGACTCCCAGGGGTGGGGGGCGGGGGTCTTAGCTAACGTTGTAGGTTGTGTGTCTTTTGAGTCTCAAGCTTGGTTGTGTTCCCAGGCGCCCTGTGGTGAGATGGGTAAAGGGCGAATACTGTCATGCCTTAATCCCATCACCCTGGAGCTGAAGAGGGGGATCTTTGTTATGTAGAATAGACCGACTCAGGCATTTTAGTGGCCCATTGACAAAGGCGAGGGCTATTAAGAGTGAGTCTGCTTCCTGCCTGAAAACATGCTTCTCCATTTCTGATCCAGGGAAATATAATATTCTGCCTTCTTCATATTTCCCAGGATATTTTGGTTTTTTTTTTCTAGCAGAGGGGTGGGTTTTAACTTCCCACACAAGGCAACATGGGAAAAAAAATCCCAGAATAACAGAGTTGGAAGGGACCTTAGAGGTCTTCTGTCCGCTCAGGCAGGAAACCCTATATTCGTGATGGCAAACCTATGGCACGCGTGCCAGAGGTGGCTTGCAGCACCCTCCCTGATGGCATGGCGACTGGCGTGTACCCCGTGCTGGCCAGCTGGTCCTTGGGTATCTGCCGCGCATGCGTGGGGGGGAAGGGGGTTCTCCACTCCAGGCCGAATGCCCCAAAGCATGCGTTATGGCCTGTGGGCACTCAGTCTGGAAACGGTTAGCTGTCAGTGATCTAAACCTCACCAGGTGCTCCCAAATGGGAGTCAAATGCTGGAGTTCCTTCAAGACCAGGCTCCTCACAATTGCTGCTGTGCTCAACAGCTGGGTTGAGTCATTATTATTATTATTTTGCATGCTTTTCCCTTCTTCCATTTCCCCCCTAAAACACCCTCCTTGCTTCTTGTCTCCAATTCTGACATTTTGAGTTATCACCTGGGAAAGCTGAAGACTTGATCGGGCGCCCATGTCACAGCTTTCCATTTTTACATGAAAGCACCGATTACCACCTGTTGACAGCTTGTTCCAAAATGGAGACACCAAGTGACAGGCCCTAATAGATGTGTTAATCCAAACAGGGACATAGACACTTCTCTCTTTCCTTCTCTCTCTCTGTCTTTATTTTTCCCTCTCCTGCCCATCCCCTCTCTCCCTCCCTCCCTCCCTCTCTCCATTCCCGTGATGGCAAATCTATGGCATGTATGGCACAGGTGGCACATGGAGCTATATTTGCCAGCACGGAAGCTCCGTTGTGCATGCACAGGCTGGCTAGCTGATTTTCGGCCTTCCAGAGGGCAGCGGGAGGCCATTTTTGCCCTCCCCAGGCTTCAGGAAAGCCTCCGGAGCCTAGAGAGGACGAAAAACAGGTTGTCCCGTTGGATCTGTTTTTCGCCCTCCCCAGGGGTGCGCGCGCATGCATGCGGTATGTTTGTGTGTCATGCACGCATGCACAGGTGATGGGGTCATGCACAAATGCGCAGGTGACCTGGCCTGTGCGCGCACACACAACCTTTGCACGCCTTTTGAAAAAGGTTAGCCATCGCTGGCCTACACGGTCTCTCCCAACTGGGTTATTGTTTTATCTTGTTAAGTACTAATTTCATTCGTCTGCAAAACTTGGATAATATCAGATAGATGCCACCATCTCCTGAGACAATAACTTTTCTTGTGCGTTAAATTCAGTACCTGCTAAAGGGCATTCAATTGTTTCCAGCCCACACATAAGAAAGGAAGGTCCCCTCTAAAATGTAGTTCAATATTTGAAATGAGCAGCTGGAGTGATTTAAAAAAAACTTATCCAGGCAGTAATGACTCCGATAAAATATAATTTCAGGAGATTATTCCGTGTTTGGTCTTTTTCTCCCCATACTTCCATATATCAATGGTCTTCAAAAACAATGGGGAAAATAATTGCATTGATAAAAGTTGCAGTGAGAAAGATCATTCTCCGGATAATGAAAAGTAAATGGTTTGCATTCCACTTAAACAAAATGCATGTTTAATTGGCCCTTTCCTTATAAGGCAGAAAGCTAAACAAATTTGTATGGGGAAGAGAAAGGCAGCAGATAGAACAAAGATGAGGAAGAATAAGGGGAAGAAATATAATTGATATCCATAAAAGAAACGGAAACATCGGTAGGGCTTAATGGCCATCGCTTTATAATTAAGTACAGAGGATAAATTTTGTTAATGCGCCTCTTAGAAGAAATAACTTCCATTCGGTCTGTTCGTGCAACGATCTTGTTCAATAGGTTTTAAGAACAATGAGCAGTCGAACGAACAGACTTCCTCCACGTTCATAATCAACTGTTGAACTGCAGAGTAAAATAGTAGGGAGAGTATATGAATCTATTCCTATCGCCTGGGATTAGTGCAGGGGTGTCAAACACTACTTCACCGAGGGCCACATCAGGGTTGTTTGCCCGTTGTAGGATGGGATATATTACAGTGGTGGGATTCAAATAATTTAACAACCGGTTCTCTGCCCTAATGACCAGCTGGGTAGGCGTGGCTCAGTGGTCATGTGACTGGATGGGCGTGGCCAACTCAACGGCACTCAAGTCGATGGGCGCTACGCGTTAGCTGTTACAATGTCATAAGCGTTAACGGGAGAGGCAGTTTCTGTAAGCAGGGCAACAAAGATGAGGCTAGAAACAACCCCAGAATGTTTCCTTCCTGCCATCCTTACAGGATTAATAATAATAATAATAATAATAAATTTATTTCTTAGCCGCACCCTCTCCCGAAGGACTCGGGGCGGCATACAATAAAACACATAAAAAACAATATGGACAATACACACACAGAATAAACGAACACGTGTACATGGAGGAGGTATGAAGATAAGAAAAGACAGTTAAAACATAGTTTAAAATCCCCTAATAAAAGTCTAAAAGTCACAAAAATTAAAAAACCCGTCAGGAGCAGTGTGAACGAACTATGGTTGAGCCAGGCCAGCTACTTGAAATAGGTGCGTCTTGGCCCTGCAAAGTGGGGAAAAAAACAAAAGGAGATTTCTTACAACATCTGGTTCTCTCGAATAGGTGCGAACGGGCTGAATCCCACCACTGGTCTAGGTGGGCGTGGCCAGCTCAATGTCACTCATGTTGGGGACACCTGTGGTGGTTCCAGCAGGACCGGGAGGATTCACTTTTGCTAGTAGTTTATTTTGCTAGCACACTGCCAGCCAAAATGGAGCTCGAAGGGGGCGCCTTCGCCCCTCCCCCCCGACTCTGTTTTTGGCTGTGACAGCCTCCTGCAGTCCTCTGTCAGTGACAACAGAGTTGGGGAGTTGCGCATGGCCCTCGACAGCTCTGTTTTCACTGGCAAAGGGCTGCAGGAGGCTGTCACAGCCGAAAACAGATCTCAGCAGGGCCGCGCGTGGCGCTTCCAAGCTCCATTTCTGCTGGCGGAGGTACCATGCGCTGGCCCTTTGCTGTTTCCTGGGTAGACCAGTGGACCAGATCTAAGACCCTGCAGGCCAGATCCGGCCCATGGACCTTGAGTGTGACACCCTGTACCATTGGTGTAATGGTATATAGGAATGGGAACTTCTGGGAGGCCCGTTTTTCGCCCTCCCAGAGTCTCCGTGTGGGCCCTCCACTTATCTGGCATCCAAAATGGGCCACATCCAGAGTCCGGACAGGGTTGATGGTGTGGTGGGTGGGGCCAGCCAGTTCTTTCAACTACCGGTTCAGCGAACCAGATGTCAAATTAGCATCCAGTTCACCTGAACCAGTTCAAACTGGCTGAATCCCACCCCTGGCTGTAAAGCACTGTGAAGCGGTATATAGATGTGTAGACCCTAGAAAGAGTGCAGAGAAGAGCAACAAATGATTAGGGGACTGGAGGCTAAAACACATGAGGAACGGTTGCAGGAACTGGGTATGTCTAATTTAATAGAAAGAAGGACTAGGGGAGACATGATAGCAGTCTTCTAATATCTCAGGGGTTGCCACAAAGAAGAGGGAGTCAAACTATTCTCCAAGGCACCTGAGGGCAGAACAAGAAGCAATGGGAGGAAACTAATCAAGGAGAGAAGCAACTTAGAACTAATGAGAACTTTTCTGATAGTTAGAACAATTAATCAGTGGAACAGCTTGCCTCCAGAAGTTGTGAATGCCCCAACACCGGAAGTCTTTAAGAAGATGTTGGATAGCCATTTGTCTGAAATGGTATAGGGTTTCCTGCCCAGGAAAGGGGTTGGACTAGAAGACCTCCAAGGTCCCTTCCAACTCTGCTATTGTATTGTATTGTATAACTCTAAATGATATTACTATCTGAATTTTGATCACGGAGATGTTTATTAATGTAAAAAAAAAGGTTGCAAGTCACTTTTTTCCCATTGCAACTTCACTAAATGAATGGTTGTAAGTTGAGGTTTGGCTAGTCTAGAGAAAAGAAGGACCAGATAGAAGTATTCCAGTATTTGAGAAGCTGCCACAAAGAGGAGGGGGTCCATTTATTTTCCCACGCACCAGAGGGCAGAGAAAAAAAAAACAAAGGATGGAAACTAATCAAGGAGAGAAGCAACCTGGAGTTAAGGAGAAACTTCCTAACAGTGAGGACAATTAACCAGTGGAACAACTTGCCTCCAGAAATTGTGGGTGCTTCATCACTGGAAGTTTTGAAGAAGGGACTAGACAGCCACTTATCTGAAATCGTCTAGGGTCTCCTGCTTGAGCTGGACTAGAAGACCTCCAAGGTCACTTCCAGCTCTATTCTGATTGATTGATTAATTGACTCCCTGTATAGGTTGCATGCAATTAACTTGCAGTGCTTTTGAATTCCATCGTGGTTTCCTGCACTTGGCAATCAGCAGTTCTAAATCAACTGTTTCAAAAGAAGTGTTGGAAAAAAATGTCCTTCTGGGTTCAGTTCCAAGTGGGGAAAAAGACACTGGATTCATGGAAGTCGCTTGGAAAGAAGATTTATGGATGATGGACAGGATCACATGGTTTGAGGTCCTGGGAAAAAGGGCAGAGATGCTGAGAATGCCCTGAATTTTATGCCCTCTCTGTGCTTTTGAATTTGAGCTCCTATTCTGATTGGTTGTCAAACTCGCACGGGGCCATGCAGGGGCAACTCCCTAGGCTGTCGTGAGTTTCAAGCTTGGTTGACTCTTGCTGGGTGATGATGTAATGAAAGGGCTTTGGAATTCCTATTATAGCTCTGCCTAAAGGAGGTAGATGTTTGTTATGTAGAATAGACTGGCTCAGGCCCTAATGGCCCATTGACAAAGGTGGGCGTCTGAATTTCCGCCTTCCTTTTAGCGGGAAATATTCTGCCCTTTTTCCTAAAATATCTCATTTTTCTAGGAGAGGGGAGCATGCTAACTTCCTACAAAAGGGAGACAGCGATGGTTTACTGCTTCACCAACAAGCCAAGACATTCATTTAGCAGGATGCCTGTGTTTTTAAAATGGGAGAGGGGATTCAAGCTAAAACTACTGTCCCTTGAGTAGTAATGGTAAAAGAAAAAAAATGCAGTTAAACAAGGAAAAGATCCGTACGTACCCCGGGTCGCTTCCTCCATTCTCCAATTATCTCCAAGCAATTCACATTCTCGTGCCTTCTTCTTCTTCTCTCTCTCTCTTTTTTTTGTGTGCCGCAGATGGGTGATCATGAAATGTACGAGCGTAAAAGGTCAGACAGCTTTAGCTTCGGATCTCGGCAGACTTGGGGCCTGAAATTAAAACAAGAGTAAATTATTGCTGTGAGGAAAGCAAAATGTATACGGAATTATCTCACTTCCATTCCATTGTCCTCTGTGCCTTTGTGCTTGGGAGGCTAATTCTTCTTCGGTGAATTACGGTTTCTCTTAAAACCTGCATTCGGCAATAATCAGAAACAGTTTCAATATACCAGCCATTAACCCCCACCAGCCCCTGCAATTTCCCCCCACCCCACCCTTTTGGCATATTGGCTGAAACATTTATCAGCCTGACAGATATGGATATAATATATAGATTTCTAAGGAAACAAACAAGGGGCGCTCATAAATATAGCTCTGAGCCGTAGGAGGTCCGCGGATCTGCCAATGGAAGAGATAAGTTTTGATATACTCCTGAAAGGATTTGATGTCTTCTTTTGCCTAGTTGATTTGACAAAGGTTTTTTTTTTTTTTAGCTTTTATGTCTAATGTTCCTTCTCGGCGCGGAACACGAAAGGCAGCTGGGGGAAAAGCACGGAAAAAATATGATCAACAGCATCTGTTTCGCCCGAGCGTAAAGATGGCTCGGAACTAAGAGCCAGCGTGGAAAAACTGCAGGAGAAATATGGCTACGAAATAAGAATGACAAAGTGAGATCAGAAAGGATCCATCACTGGAACAGCTGCTCTACCAGCCCAGGTAGCTCTGAGATAAGACACGTGAGATAAGATAAGACACCTGAGATAAGACACGTGAGATAAGACAGAAACAACGTCTACGGTGGGGAAAAATTTGGGATGAATGTCTACTTGTTCCGAATTTCCTTCTTCTGTTTGGAATCTTCCACGGTGTGGTCAGAAGGTTCCCTAGTTCAGGTTAACAGAGCTGGAAGGGACCTTGTAGGTCATCTAGTCCAACCCAAGAAGGAGGCCCTACACCCGTGATGACAAACCTATGGCACGCGTGCCACAGATGGCATGCAAAGCCATTTATTAGGGCACGTGAGGCATTGCCCTGTCAGCTCCAGCGTGCATGCACACACTGTCCAGCTGACTTCAGCCTCTTTTAAGGCTGTTTTTCGCCCTCCGGAGGCTTCCATTTTTGAACTTCCAATTTGAACGTAGGGCTGGTTTTTCGCGCTCCGGAGGCTTCAGCCCCCCCCCTGCGCTCCCCCCCGCTTTTGGCACACAATCCAAAAAAGATTAGCTATCACTGCCCTACACCACCTCTGACAGATGGCAGTCCAGTCTCTTCTTGAAAGCCTCCAGTGATGGAGCTCCCAAAACTTCTCAAGACAGCTTCTGTTCCATTGCTCCAACACTGGGAGTTTTAAAGAAGAGATTAGATAACCATTTGTCTGAAGTGGTGTAAGGTTTCCTGCCTAAGCAGGGCGAGGGAGGTACAATGATACAATAGCAGAGTTGGAAGGGACCTTGGAGGTCTTCTAGTCCAACCCCCTGCCTGGGCAGGAAACCCTATACCGTTTCAGACAAATGGCTATCCAACATCTTCTTAAAGACTTCCAGTGTTGGGGCATTCACAACTTCTGGAGGCAACTTCTGTTCCACTGATTAATTGTTCTCACTGTCAGGAAATTTCTCCTTGGTTCTAAGTTGCTTCTCTCCTTGATTAGTTTCCACCCGTTGCTTCTTGTTCTACCCTCAGGTGCCTTGGAGAATAGTTTGACTCCCTCTTTTTTGTGGCAACCCCTGAGATATTGGAAGACTGCTATCATGTGACCCCCTATCAGGTCTTCTAGTCCAAGCAGGAGATTGGACTAGAACAGGGATGGCTAACCTTTTCGGCATAGAGTGCTGAAATTGGAGCACGCACGCTGGAGCGCCAGAGCCTGGAAGAGAGCAGCTGGCTGGTGCGCGTGCACACCAGCCCGCAAAGCAGATGCACCGAAGGCCGCGCACAAGGGCGGAAGGGACATGTGTGCACACGCGGTGAAGTGTTGGTAACAAAATGTGAAACCTGTCACTGTACTGAATGGCCCACGCAGTGGTGAAATTCAATTTTTTTTTACTACCAGTTCTGTGGACGTGGCATGGATTGGTGGCCGTGGCATTGCTTGGTGGGCGTGGCAGGGGATGAGACTGCAAAATCTCCATTCCCACCCCTCCAGGGAAAGGATACTGCAAAATCCCCATTTCCTCCCGATCAGCTGGGATTCGGGAGGCAGAGAATAGATGGGGGCGGGGCCAGCCAGAGGTGGTATTTAGTGGTTCTACTGAACTGGAACTACTCAAAATTTCTGCTATCGGTTCTCCAGAACCGGTCGGAACCTGCTAGATTTCACCCCTGGGCCATGGGAGTCTGACAACCAATCAGAATACAAGCTCAAATTTAACAGCCCAGAGAGGGCATAAAACCAGGGCACTTTCATCATTTCTTCAGCATTTTTTCTTCACCCAAGTTCTTCAAGGCATGTGATCCTGTTCATTCATTCTTTCCAAATAACTTCCATGAATCCAGTGTCTTTTTTCCCCACTTGGAACTGAACCCAGGAGGACATTTCTTCCAACAGGTCTCAACATCGTTTTTGTATCATGGTGACCAGAACTGTATGCAGTATTCCAAGTGTGGCCTCACTCGTCCGGTATAAAGAGGTTTTACCCCTTCTCGTTTTCTTGATATCTTCCCTTGAGATTTAATAGTAGCGTGAGAAGCCAGGGAATCTGCAGACCATGAAAGACACTACCAATGCTCAAAACAACAGTTAGGGGTTTCCAAATGGTCTTTTTGCCCAGCGTTGTGGCCCACCAGCGCCAAGCTGAGTTGGCAGCAGATTCGGACAGTGAGGAGGTTGGGGAGGAACCTGGGCCAGTCCTGGAGTCCGGGGAAGGCTCTGATGAGGGCACTGTGTCGGAGGCAGAGATGGGGCCAGGGCCGTCCCACAGTTATCAGCTGCCTTCAGAGTCAGACATCAGTGAGACAGAAGAACAGCTGGAGCCTGTTCCCAGTGTGCGCATGCACAGAGTTGCCAGATGAATGGAACAGCTAAGGACTCAGGAGTAAGGCCACAGGTGGACGGTGAATGGCCCCTCCCATAGGACCGTCCAGTACGATCCCACAGGGTTGGCCTCCTCAGGGTGCCGTCGGCCAGACAGTGTGACCCCCAGGGGGAGAGCCTTCTCTGTGGGAGCGCCTTCCCTCTGGAATGAGCTGCCCCCGGAGCTTCGCATAATCCCTGACCTCCGGTCCTTCCGATGCGCCCTAAAAAGTTGGCTTTTCCAGCAAGCCGGCCTGGCCTGTTAATTTTAACTTATTTTAAATGTATTGTCTTTTAAATTCGGTTTGTTTTTTTGGATATGGATTTAATTATTTTTTTTTAACTTTTGGGATGTGTGTTTTTTAATGTTGTACGCCACCCTGAGTCCTTTTGGAGAAGGGCGGCATATAAATCCAAACAAACAAACAATAAAAGAGGAGCGAAAGGGGAGTGGAGTTTGCAGGAGGCAATTAGTTCATTCCTGCATTCTTGCCAAGTATTGCAGCATCTGAAAGATATCGGCCTGGCCACTCTCCAAGCCTGATAAAGATCAGGAATTGTGAACTATCTTGAAAGACTGTGGGAGAGGAAAGACTTTGCTGGAGAGGAATTCACTGTACATTAAATAAAAGTGGTTTATCGGGATGAGGACTCTGCTCCGTGCTGCTGGGAAAGCGTAAGTCAGAACACTCAGATAGGCCAAGATTTTGATCACCTCATTGCACTTGTCATTCTGAAGTCGACATTTTAATTTTAATTCAATGTATTCAATTCAGTAAAACGAAGCCAGGTAAAAAAAAATGAAGCCTGCCTTGTTAGTTCAGATTCTGAAGAGATACTGCTATTTAATTTACATAACCAAGGTAATTAATCCACTAACTCTGTGAAAACGTCACTGATTTTTTTTCTTTTTCTCTTTTGGAAAAGCAAGGTAGGAAAATAATTTCCTTGTGGTTTTTTTTTTTTTTTTGTCAGCCTGAGTGAGAACATTATTTTTTTTTAAAGTAAATGATAATTTTAACCCAGCATTATTTTTTTTCAGTGACATGGAAAACCTGACCTCTTTCCATATTCCAATTATCATTTCTAGTGGAAGAAAACTTTTTTTTTCCAAAAAATTTCAATACAGCAATGATGCCCACATTCCTATTATTTTTCTGGGGTCCCAGAGGGTTTGGAGGCTAAACCATAAGATGAAGGATTGAAGCAACAACCAGGGCTGCTCATTGCAACAATCAAGGATTGAAGTAACAGGGGTGGGCTTCAAAAATTGCAACAACAGGTTTGCTGCCCCGTTGCATGGTGGGCATGGCCTGGTCGGTCTCCTGCACCACGATGCGGGGGTAGGGTGGGGTGTGTTTTGCCCTCCCCAGGCTCCGGAAGCTTTCTTCGAGCCTCCAGGTTGGCGAAAAATGCTTCCCCCAGGCTCCAGAGGCCCTCTAGAGGCTGGAAACAGCCCGTTTCCCCCCCTCCCCAAACCTCCCAGGGGATCCTGCACTTAGCTTGCATCCAAAATGGGCTGCGGGGAGGGACAGGGCAGGGTGGAAGGGGTGTGGTGGGCGTGGCCAGCCAGGGGTGGTATTTGGGTGTTCACTGAACTGGATAGAATCCCAGCTAAAGGATCACCCGAACTTGTGTGAATCTCTAGCATCCCACTCCTTTATCTTAATGAAGAGATGGATTGGGTGATATGATAGCTGTCTTCCAGTGCTTGAGTGGGGGCCATGGAGAAGAGGGAGTTGACCTATTCTCCAAAGCAGGGGGCTCCAACTCTAGCAACTTTACGACTAGTGGACTTCAACTCCCAGAACTCTGGGAGGTGAAGTGCACAAGTCTTAAATTTGCCAAGGTTGGAGACCTCTGCTCCAAAGCACCGGAAAACAGGACAGAAAGCTATGAGTTGACAGTCATTAAAGAGAAATCCAACCTAGATTTCTCTAAGGAGAAATTTCCTGAAAGTGAGAACAATTAATCCATGCAACATCTTGCTTTCCAGAATTCTGGCTGAGGAATTCTGGGGGTTGAAGTCCACAGATCTTAAGGTCTCCAAGGTTGGATACTCGGGTCTATGAAAATAGGCGGAGGAAAAATGGAAGTTTGTTACTATATATGGAGGGAGGAGGTGGCTCAGTGGCTAAAATGCCAAGCTTGTCGATCAGAAAGCTCGACAGTTCTGCGGTCCGAATCCCTAGCGCTACGTAACGGAGTGAGCTCCCGTTCCTTGTCCCAGCTTCTGCCAACCTAGCAGTTAAAAAACGTGTATAAATTTAAGTAGAAAATTGGGAACCGCCTTTGGTGAGAAGGTAACAGCATTTTGTGCACCTTCGGCGTTGAGTCATGCTGGCCACACAACCACAGAGATGTTTTCCATATTTTTTCAGACTATAAGACGCAGCGGAGTATAAGACGCACCAAGATTTTGAAGAGGTAAATTTTAAAAAAATGTTCTTACACTCTGCAGGCCTCCCAAACCCTCTCCACACCTTGTTTTTTGCGAAAAACGGGGCATGCAGAGAGTTTGACAGGCCTGCAGAGTGTTCCTGGGGGCCTGGGGAGGGCAAAAAAAGAGCAAAAAACAGCCCATTTTTTTGCGAAAACCAGCTCGTTTCTTGCAAAAATCAGGGCATGCATAGCCTTTGGGATGCTTGTAGAGTGCTCATGGGCGTGCAAAAACGAGCAAAAAACGGCCCGTTTTTCACTCATTTTTGCCGTCCCCAGCCCCCAGGAGCACTTTGCAGGCCTCCCAGACCCTCTGCACGTCCATTTTTGCAAAAAATGGGATGCGCGGGTGCAGGATTTCAGGAGGCCCAAAATGCTGTATTCAGTGTATAAGATGCGCCCAGCTGCTTGGTGGAGCATCGCATAGGCGCAGTATGTGCCATGCGTGTGCGCGAAAGCACCAAAGGCTTAAAGGACAGTTATGGAGTTCGGGCGGGTGAGTGAGTCCTCCGGAGCACTGTATCGGAACAGTACCCGGTGCTCTGGGCAGGCTCCGGTACGTCGGTACCAGGGCTGATATATTTTGACTATATATCACCCACACCAGTGGTGGGTTGTAGGTGGTACTACAACCCACCACTGGTGTGGGTGATTTATAGTCAAAATAACCTTCCTTTCTCAGAGAGTCAAGGACGGCTTGACCTGCAGCTGCGATGGTGTGACTGGGAGGCATCTCCAGTTTTGGATGGTGCCTGATTGGACCATGTGATGGACATGTGGCTGCTGGGCAGGGACTTGGACTTTCATTTCAGTGGGGAAAACCTGGAAGCTTTCAGATTCGCGTTTTCCCAGATGTGCCAATATGACATCTCTAATAAAATGGAACTTTGAGGAAACTCAAGCCTCGGAGTCTTCCTCCTTTGTGGATGTTACTTGGAACTCTGACATAAATGGATAGATTTTTTAAATAGAAATGACCTGTTTATATTATTATGGAAAAGCAAAAAGCTGTGATTTGATGTTAATGCCTTATTCTACGGCAGCAGAGAGAGTCGGAAGTCAATTCTTCTTTTCCCTACCAGTCCTCTTTTCCCTTTCCCTTCCCCCCCTCCCTGCTCTTTTATTTACTTTTGTATTTTGCATTCAATAGTACTTTATAACTTAATTTTAAAATGTTTAAAAATATGCAATTAAAGAACACTCATATAGAAACGCGATATACAATATCATATACAAATATGGTAAGCTGGATATACGTTAGCATAGCTAACACACTGAGGAAAGAACTGGACACAGACTTCTGATTAAGTTTCGGGCCTATATTGAGAAAAAAAGGCCTTTGAAATGGAGGGATAGAAGTTTCGTTGCTAGGCAACCATCACAAAGTATTAAGGTGACACAGGTTTTCCTTCTAAATGCAGAAATGCTAATTAGTGTGCTTGCTTAACTGATAATGAACAGAGTTATCCAAGGTCCATCAAAGCTTGGAGGGAAATGTTTTCTTTTCTTTTCCTTTTCCTTTTTTTTTTTTTAATAATGCATACCGGGCCAGAAGTGATACTCTTTCAGGGAAAAACCCACCGAATTTTGTCTTATGAAATGAAAGAGTTTTAAGTCACTACTTAATTGCTCGTGATTAATCTCCATGGAAAAAAAGGATGAAGGACACCTGCCAGCTTAGTCTAATTAAAAAAGAAGAAGATTCTTTGTAATGATGGTTTCAAGATATGAAGGTTTTTGTTTGTTCTGTATAGATAGAACAGAATAGAATAGAATAGCATAGTTGGAAGGGACCTTGGAGGTCTTCTAGTCCAACCCCCTGCTTAAGCAGGAAACCCTACACCACTTCAGACAAATGGTTGTCCAACATCATCTTAAAAACTTCCAGCGTTAGAGCATTCACAATTTCTGGAGGCAAGCTGTTCCACTGATTTGTCCTCACTGTCAGGGAATTTCTCCTTAGTTCTAAGTTGCTTCTCTCCTTGATTAGTTTCCACCCATTGCTTCTTGTTCTGCCCTCAGGTGCTTCGGAGAATAGTTTGACTCTTTCTTCTTTGTGGCAACCCCTGAGATATTGGAACACTGCTATCATGCCTCCCCTAGTCCTTCTTTTCATTAAAGATATTCCTACTTATTAGAGAATGTAAAAGTTGAGGAACAGACAATGGGTAAAAATCGGGCCTGGGATATTTTAGAATGAGAGGGTCAAAATGGCCAGGATATGGTTGGGACGGGGTGAGTGAAACTCTACCCATTTGTATAGAGTGCAGCGAAGAGCTACAAAGATGATTAGGGGACTGGAACAAGGGTGTGAATGATTCTACTGGTTTGGACCCGTTTGGGTGAACCGGTAGCTCTGACCATCAGCTGGGAGCAAACCGGTTTGTTCCGATGATAAAGTGTGCCCCCCCCTCCTGTGCTTAACTCACCTATATCTTCACAACTGAGTCCCGCGGCACAGGGGATCGCCACTCCTCAGCTGTTTTCCTCCCCAGCAATAATGCGGAAGGTACATTTTCTCAAAACTGTGCACGAACTCTAAGCGCGCGATCATCGAACCGGTTGTTAAACCGGTAGCATCCCACCACTGGACTGGAAGCTAAAACATATAAAGAACGGTCGCAGAAATTGGGGATGTCTAGTTTAGTGAAAAGTAGGACTCAGGGTGACATGATGGCAATCTTCCAATATCTCAGGGGGTGCCCTAAAGAGAGAGTCAACCTATTCTTTAAAGCACCTGGACAAGAAGCAATGGATGGAAATTAATCAAGGGGAGAAGCAACCTAGAACTGAGAAATTCCCTTAGAACAATTAACCAGTGGAACCACTTGCCTCCAGAAGTTGTGAATGCTCCAACACTGGAAGTTTTAAAGAAGAGATTGGGCAGCCATTTGTCTGGAATGGTACAGGATTTAGGGTTTCCTGCCTAGGCAGGGGGTTGGACTAGAAGACCTCCAAGGTCCCTTCCAACTGTACTATTGTATTGTATTGTATTGTATTGTATTGTATTGTATTGTATTGTATTGTATTGTTTTATTGTACAGGATTTCCTGCCTGAGCTGGGAGTTGCACTAGAAGACCTCCAAAGTCCCTCCCAACTATCCTATCCTATCCTATCCTATCCTATCCTATCCTATCCTATCCTATCCTATCCTAATCTATCGTAACTTATTCTATTTTCTACTCTACTCTACTCTACTCTACTGACACATTTATTGATTTTATTTATTTAAGAAAATCTACATGGCTGCTCATGGTGAGATTACTTATGGTGACCCCAGGCAATTTTTCAGGAATGAAAACTCCAGCATGCTGACTGGGGAATTGTGGGAGTTGAAGTCCAGACACCTTAAAGTCACCAACAGTTGGGAAACATTGCACTTAGGGCTTATATTGGTCTTGCCAAGCCTTGTCATAGAGTTCTGTAATAGAGAAGCTTGGTGGTGGGTGGTTCCCGAGATGCTCTAGGTCTTCCACTCTCTTTCTTGGAAGACTAAGTTGGCTGAATGGAGCAACTTTATGTGTTCCTTGGGCCAGGTAGCCAGGAGGAGTTACTTGAATGTTCTGCATAAATAGACCTAAATAAAATTTTATCCACTGGGATTTAACAGAATGAGTCCATTAAGAAAAGATACTGGAATAGGGCCAATTAATTCTTTTTTTTTTTTTTTTGGTCCTAAAATGTTCTACAATATGTTATTCCCTGCAGTGACCCAGTTAAGTGAAATGTAAGGAGAAATTCGGTTTGTTCCTCTGGGGGATCCTGGAGGAATCGACCATAAGTTTAAGACACAGTTTTAATTCAACGTCTTCTTTCTATAAAGTATGAGCAAACGTTTTAACCAGTTTTGGGGTCTTCTTTCAAGTCTGCATTTCAAAAGGGTCATTGCTGCTTTCCTTAGTGAAGTTGCATTTTATTTATTTTTTATTGCATTTGCAGAATAGATCTGCTGCCTCAGGTCTAATGGACTCTACCTAATTTATAGATATTGAAGTAATAGTAATAATTAATAAGTTCCATCGAACCATTTAAGCTACCAGAGCAAGGATATAACAATTGTATATTAAAAAAAAATTAGCATGTCCACTGATTTAGAGAAGCGCTACTGCTATCAATAACAGCAATTTATTGAGATTTATTGAGAGCCAGTTTGGTTTAGTGCAGGGGTGTCCAAACTTGGGAACTTGAAGACTTGTGGACTTCAACTCCCAGAATTCCCCAGCCAGCCACGCTGGCTGGGGAATTCTGGGAGTTGAAGTCCACAAGTCTTCAAGTTCCCAAGTTTGGACACCCCTGGTTTAGTGGTTAAGGCATCAGGTTAGAAAACTTTAGCCATAAAAGGCAGCTGGGTGATTTTTGTTATTCTGGGAAAAATAGGAGGAGGAAGATGTGTTTGCTGACTTGAGTTATTTGTAAACATAATAAGGGTGGGGTATAAATAAATAAAAATATGACCACCTAAAGTCCCTTCGGTAGGACTCACTTATGATGTTGATGATGATGTTATCCATTGGGTGTTTCATTTGGTAAAATCAGCCTGGATAATCTTGACAACTTAATTTGTCAGCATTTCTCATCTTTTGGGACTGTGAATTGCTTGCTTGACAAATCTGTCAGAAAATATTCCAGAGCATTATTCGTTTGTACACAATTTATATTCCAGAGTGTGATTCATTTGTACCCATTTTTGCACACTTTTGGTTTTCATTGTAGTTCAATGCATTGCTATATATGCTTCTCTACCATGTGTAGTTTCCAGGCACATGTACTGCAGTGGTGGGTTTCAAAATTTTTTAGAACCTCTTCTGTAGGTGTGGCCTTCTTTGTGGGAGTGGCTTGCTGGCCATGTGACCGGGTGGGAGTAGCTTGCTGGCCATGTGACAGAATGGGAGTGGCTTGGCAGTCATGTGACTGGGTGGGCGTGGCCAACTTATAAAATGTGGTGAAACTCACTTAACAACGCTCTTGCTTAGCAACCAAAATGTTGGCTCAGAAACTCTGGCATTGAAGAGTGCAAGTCTTAAAGCTGTCAAGTTACAAGACCCTCGCACCCCTAACCCTTTAGAAAAAAAATACCCCAGGGATGTTCAGACTTGACAGCTTTAAGACTTGTGGACTTCAACTCCCAGAATTCCTCCTCTCGTTCTTCATCTTGATGATGTGCGGACGGGAGGGGGGAGGGAGCTGGAACCAGTTCTAAACGGTACGGTAGATTTGTGGAACCTCTTCTATAGAAGAGGTTAGAACTGGCAGGAACCCACCCCTGATGTACGGACACACACACACATACACACACACACACACACACACACGGAAAAGCAAGTGTTTTGGCCAGTTCATCTATTTCAGAGTTCCTTCACAACACAATGATAAACGCAACTGGGAAACTGTGAGCATCCTAGATCAAGCCAAGTTCAAAACCACCAGACAATTCCTAGAAACCCAGCACTCGGCCATCAACAGACACATAGAGGTAAACAACCTCTACATACCATTCAAAAGAGGCAATCAAACATTCCAAAGTGAAATTAAAAGACAAAAACACCTCCTCACTGGCAATCACACCCATTGAAGCAGAAATTAACGTCAAGATTAACACAACGCCAATACTCAAGTAAACAATAACCCAATCAAGGAACTACCAGTTCAGACAAACAGTAAACAGCGTAATCAAGCTATCACCAAGAACAGTGCCATCAATGCTGACAGGAGAAACCACTAGTACAGGGGTGGCGAACACGTGGCTCGCGAGCCGCATGCGGCTCCCGGCCAAAATAAATGAGGCTCTTTGCCTCTTGTCATTATTTACTATACTGTGGCTCGGATCGCGCGCTCCCTTTCGGAAGCTGGGGAGGTCCTTTGCAGGCAGCTAGAACGGGCCGCCTGCAAAGGACTTCCCCAGACTTGCTTTGAGGAGCACGGGGCGACTGAGGCTAGTTGTGAAGCCCCAAAGCCCCCACCGCCACCGGAAGAACTGCTGCCACCACCTCCTCATCCTCCTCTAACAGGCAGCACTGCCGGATTTGCCGCCCGGCGCTGCCGCTGAGATGAAGCCGCCAAAGCTCCAGCTGGCATCTCCGCGCGTGGCAGCGGCGCCTCCGCTCCGCTCGGAGCAGCTGAGCTCAGTCAGCGCTGGGTTACCCCTGCCCCCTCCTCCTCCTCCGCCGTGCTTTTGAGGAGCCAGTAGGAAGGCGGGGGGGGGGAGCAGGGGAAAAAAAGCCTCATGGCTCATCAAAAGCACGGAGGAGGGGGAGGGGGCAGAGGTAACCCAGCGCTGAGCTCAGGAGCAAATCTGGTGATTCTGTTGGAGGAGGAGGAGGAGGAGGTAGCAGCAGTTATTCTGGTGGCAACTCGTACTCGTCGGCATCTTCAGCAGAAGCCCTGCCCACAATGAAGAAAGCAAAGATGGAGCAGATCCACGCAGATGACGTCGCTGCAACATGACTGGAGGAGGAATTCTGGGAGTTGAAGTCCACAAGTGTTAAAGCTGTCAGGTTTGAAGACCCCTGGGGGTTTTTTTCCCTAAAGGGTTAGGGGTGCAAGGGTCTTGTAACTTGACAGCTTTAAGAGTTGCGTGCTTCAAATGCCAGAGTTTCTGAGCCAACATTTTGGTTGCTAAGCAGGAGCGTTGTTAAGTGATACTGATATTATATAACACTTTGAATTAAGCGGGTACCTTGAAGAAACATAACTTTGAGTTTCAAATAATACTGATTTCGTTGTTGTCTTAGGTGACATCTGTGAAAAAAATTCGGGTGCTCAGGCATGAAAATGTGCCGCTCAAACACTATACTTTTCTGCTCACATCGAAAAAAAATTAGAGGGAACATTGCTTCCGGGTCTGTTTTGGCAGGTCACTGCGTGGTGTGGCTCTCTGACTCTCACAGTTTAAAATTTTGGCTCTTTTTGTCGAACTTGTTCGCCACCCCTGCACTAGTATATAAAAATAAGAGCCAACGTCACTCCCTTCTAGTGCTGATGATGTTACCTAGTTTGGTATTGAAATGTCTGCAGGAAAACCACCCAGCTCTTTTATATTCAAAGATCTAACTATTCCAGTGGACTAAATTACGTGTTTATCCGAAGCCTCTAGCTTCATTCTGTGACATTTAAGCCAGGCCTGTCCTTAAATATGAACTTTCACAAAATCCTGAAAGCCACTTCTGCCATTTAGTCCCAGACTGAAATAATAATCATAATTAAAAAAAATCATCGCAAGGAGAAAACCAGAAACCTATTTCCAAGGCATTCTTGTTGAATTCTTGGAATCAATACACTGAGCCTAGCACCATCGGAGCAATTAATAAAATGTATTTTTCTCAGTCTAAAAAACAAACCAAAACCTGAAAAAGTTTTTTTTTTTTAAAAAAAAAAAAGACCACAAGGGCTTCATTCAAAGGCTTTGACTTGATTAAAAGCCTGTATGGAAATTTTAATTGCGGGTCTAAATATAAGATGCGAAATAAGGAGCGCACCGATTTTCTTTCGTTAGTTAAAAGTCGGAGATAATGTGCTGTTTGCTGTATTATTGTTGCTATTCAATACAGCAGAAGGAGAGAAAAAAAGGCCAACAATTCCACAAAGTGTTGTGGAATTGACAGTCTAGTCATTTCAAACTACAGGTTGTCGCAAGGATGACAACAGCGTTGGGAGCACAAGCACAACCCATGCGGAGAACTTTTCCAGTGGTTTGGGCAAAGGGAAGATGTTAACCCTTTCCTGACCTGGCTTCTGTTTTTTTAAATATATACGAAAACAAATGTATGTATGTATGTATGTATGTATGTATGTATGTATGTATGTATGTATGTATGTATGTATTTGTGTTACAACCCCTGGTATGCCTAAATATGGGAGGAAGGTCACTACTCCCTCTTTCTGTCCTTCGGCTTATCACAGAAGACCATGCAGGCAGAAAACCATATTTTTATTTTTAATGTTGGCTTTTTTTATATTTGTTATTTATTTATCAGTACAAATACAACACACACACACACACACACACACACACACACACACACACACACACACACACACATATATATATATATATATATATATATATATATATATATATATATATATATATATATATATATATAATTATTAGTTCATGTCATTTATAATTGGCATTTCAGAATTCAGGGTGATTAACAGCGGAGAGTTGGGGAAGCCCGTTGTTCTTACCCAGGCTTCCTGATAAAGCAAAATCACACGCTTAGTCCCAAAACCCCTCTTTTATTTATACGGCTGGGAATTATGGTCATTCACAGCCTGTAATAATTCACAAACTGTGAAGAGTCCGACAGAAGTCTGCCACAGTCTTTCAGGGTAAGGCTGATAAGCACCCGCCTTCATCTCCCTTGAAACACTGCCGAAGACCTAATTGCCAATTAGTTTTGGAAGGCCAAATGGAACACAGAGTCAAACGGTGTCTCTCAGAGTTTGAACCGACCAGAATGAACAAAATTGCTTCCTGCAAAAGGTCACGTCCGTTTGCTCCTCTTTTATGTCTTATGGGAGGAGTCTTACTCTAAAGTCACCCTTTTTGTCTTAATGGTTCTTGCCTTCTGGAAGCTCTGCAGATGCGCACAGTGGGAACAGGCTCACACTGTTCTTCTGCCTCACTGATGTCAGACTCAGAAGGCTCCGGAGGCAGGCCCACAACTACCAGATGGCCGTGGGCCCCTCTCTGCCTCCGACACAGAGCCCTTGTCTGAGCTTTTCCCAGACTCCAGGACTGCCCTATGTTTCTCCCCGACCTCCTCACGGTCTGACTCTGCAGACCGCCGACAGACCAGAACATCAGTTTGGAAATTCTGTATGATATTTAATGGCCTCTCTTTCCAGATTTATGTTTGTCAATAATTTGCATTTCTGATATTTGTTTGGTGGTAGGTACAGAGAGAGAGAGAGAGAGGGTGGCTCAGTGATTAAGCTGCTGAGCTCGTCTATCAGAAGGTCGGCAATTCGGTGGTTTGAATCCCTAGTGCCGCATAACAGAGTGAGCTCCTATTATTTGAGCCAGCTTCCGCAGTTTGAAAGCCTGTAAAAAATACAAGTAGAAAAATAGGAACTACCTTTGGTGGGAGGGAAACAGCGTTCCGTGCTCCTTCGGCTTTTAGTCATGCTGGCCACCTGACTACGGAGACGTCTTTGGACAGCGCTGGCTCTTCGGCTTTGAAACAGAGATGAGCACTGCCCTCTAGAGTCAGGAACAAAAAAGCAAGTATTTGCGAGGGGAGCCTTAACCTTTATCTTACACAGAGAGAGGGGGTGTCAGAGAAATTGCCAAGGTTTTAGCAAATTCATTCACACTGCTTCAAGCTTCCTATTTGCACAAAAATGAAATTTAATGTAGAGAATAGCAAGGTTTTACACCTGGGCAGAATAAACCAAAGGTACAGGTACAGATTAGGCAAAAACTGGCTCAAAAACAGTAACGGTGAGTGGGACCTCGGAGTCCTAGTGGACGATCACTTGATGAGCAGCCCCCAAAGCTAACACAATCCTTGGTTGTATAAACAGAGGCATAGAATCAAAATCATGTGAAGTATTAGTACCGCTTTATAAAGCCTTGGTAAGGCCACACCTGCAATCCTGCATCCAGTTTTGGTCACCCCATTACAAAAAAAGATGTTGAGACTTTGGAAAAAGTGCAAAGAAGAGCAATAAGATGATTAAAGGCCTGGAGACTAAAACGTATGAAGAATGGTTGCAGGTTTTGGGTTTGGCTAGCCTAGAGAAAAGAAGGACTAGGGGTGGAACATGATAGCAGTATTTCAGTATTTGAGAGGTTGCCCCAAAGAGGAGGGGGATCAACTTATTATCTAAAGTACCTGTAGAAAGGACAAGAAGCAATGGATGGAAACTAATCCAGGAGAGAAGTAACCTGGAATTAAGGAGAAACTTCTAACAGTGAGAACAATTAACCAATGGAACAGCTTCAGAGGTGGGTTGTTCTTGGTTTGGCCCAGATCGGGCGAACCAGTAGTAGCGGTGGCGGGAGGCTCCGCCCACCTTCCCGGAAGCTTCTGCGCATGCACAGAAGTGGCATGCGTGTGTGGGAGTGCACCTGAACGAGGGCCGGATTTAGATGAAAAGAGGCCCTAGGCTATTCCACTTATGGGGCCCTTTCACCTCCCATTTTTAAGTTTGTAAATTACACGAGAGATAATAAAATACATCATTACTGTGATATATATCAACATATTAAATGAAACATGTTGTAATTGGTACTAACCTTTATAAAAAATGTGGCACGGATAATAAATAAAAATAAAAGGCCCCTCTTGATCTTGAGGCCCTAGGCTGAAGCCTAGTTAGCCTATAGGAAAATCCGGCCCTGACCTGAACCAGTAGTAAACAAATTGGAACTCACCACTGAACAACTTGCTTCCAGAAATTTCCATACAGGCTTTTAATCATGGAGTACTCTATGTCCAGGGCCATATGTATCCTGTGGGCCACAGATTGGACATGCTTGCTCTAACGCCTCTATTTATTAAGGTGACCAACCGTCCTCCTTTGGGGAGGACAGTCCTTCTTTTGTAAATTTTGTCCTCCTTCGAAAAGTGTCCTCCTACATGTCGTCCTTTTCGATATTTGAAGACTAATCTGTTGCGTGTTATGTGACGTATTTGTATTTGACATGACAATTCGTCAAGGCTCGGTATAGTGCAGTATAAGATGCGATTATGAGACGCATGCGCTCCGCATGGGAGACCTTGAGAGAGAGCGCCGCGTGCAAGTGGCATTGTTTACTTCTTACCGAAACACAACACGGCACATACGCACGCAGTAGACTGAGATTGAGATTGAATGTTGATACTCTAGCTGCAGCACTTGCTGTAAAATTCAATATGAAGGATATTTCTTGTTCAGATATTTCCAATATATTGTTAGAAGATGATACATTGACAAAAAATATTATGCAATGCAATGAATAAAATATTTCTTTTATTTACGATATTTTTCCCCAATTTATTTGTCCTCCTTTTCATTGTAAAAAAGTTGGTCACCTTATATTTATACATGTACCGTGTACAGTGCAATGCCCCCATTCTGTTTGATCTGTTCCTCTCAAATAAGTTGTAGCCTTTGGTGTTCTCTCTGAGCTTGCTTGTTTCTCGCTGACATTTCATTACCCTAACTAGGTAACGTCATCAGTTCTGAGGAGGTTACCTAGTTTAGGGGAATGAAACATCTGCAAGGGACCCACCACACTCAGAGAACACCAAGGACCTTGCATTTCAACCCTGAGCTACAAATATTCTCCTTTATAACGACGGGCTGTCTACTAAACCAGAGCAAGTAGTTATGGCATACACTTGAAAGGAGAACGAGAAGCCTGTAATTATGAAGTCTGTCTGGCAAGGACAATGAATGCTTATTCCCAGAGAATATGCGGACGTAACACTTGTAGCAATTCTAGGTGGTTAGAGGAGTGACAACGGTAAGAAAGAGTTAGACAACCTGAATAACTCAGCTAAAAGTTAGGAATGGAGGTGGTCTGGAGCAAGGGTGTCAAACTCGATTTCACTCAGGGCCGCATCAGGGTTGTGTTTGACCTCGGGGGATGTAGCCAGCTCAATGTCACTCATGTCAGGGGTGCCTGTGTTGGCCAGAGCACTCTGCCAGCGAAAACGGGGCCCTGAGCTCAGTTTTTGGCTGTGATGGCCTCCTGCAACGCGGCCTTCCCGAGCTCCATTTTTTCTGGTGGAGGCACTGTGAGCTAGTCCCTTGCTGGTTCCAGGATGGCCCCGCAGGCCAGATCTAAAGACCCTATGGGCTGGATCCGGCCCGTGGGCCTTGAGTTTGACACCTCTGGTCTACAGCAAACAGAATGTATCTCTTAGATACTGTCTGACCTAGGCTTCCAAGATCATGAAGCCGACTCCTCGTCCCGATAAAACCTCTTCTATTTAGGTTAAAAGGAATTCCTCTCCAGCAAAGTCCCGGCCAACAGTCTTTCATGAGATTTCACAACTACAGACCTTTGTCGGGCTTGGAGAGCTGCCAGGCTGATATCTTCTAAACTCCATGCTGTAGCAGCAATTACTTGGCAAGAAGTCAGGAACAGATCTTCCCCCTAATGAATTGAACTACTAATTGTCTCCTGCAAACTTCCCTCCCCTTTCGCTCCTCTTTATTCCCTATGGGAGGGGCCATTCACCATCCACCCAATTCAGTCCTTGTTCCTTAGCTGTTCCCTTCACCTGGCAGCTCTACGCATGTGCACATCAGGAACAGACTCCAGCTGTTCTTCTGCCCCACTGATATCCGATTCCAGAGGCAGCTGATAGCTGTTGGACAGCCTTGGCCCCCTCTCTTGGCTCCACTGGTGGGCCACAACAGATACCATATTTTTTGGAGTATACCTTTTTCCCGCAAAAAAAGAGGCTGAAAATCTGGGTGCATCTTATACACTGAATACAGCATTGTTTGCCTCCCGAAACCCCACCCCCTTCACCCAAATGGCCGTGCATAGCTTTTAGGAGGCTTTCAGAGAACTCCTGGGGGCTGGGGAGGGCAGAAATGAGCCAAAATGGGCCATTTTTACTCATTTTTGCCCCTCCAGCCCCCAGGGGCACTCTATAGACCTCCTGAAGGCTATCCATGCTCTTGTTTGACAAAAAATGGGCCCGTTTTTGTGAAAAATGGGCTGTTTTGGGGAGGCTTGCAGAGTGCAAAAACTTGTTTTTTAATTTGCCTCTTAAGAACCTTGGTGCATTTTTTACTCCAGTGCATCTTATACTCCGAAAAAGATGGTAACTCCTGGATCATTCATTAGCCAAACCTTAAGAATAGAGATGGTGAGAGACCAAAGAAGAAATTGTTAGATCATTACTAAAATAATTACATGATGTTTCTTATTATCCCACCTTTCTGCTTTAGTGAAGATGTGTAAAGCTTTCTTAATCTTAATTTCAGCTGGGGCCATTTTTCCTTGGAGCGCTCGTTCCAATGAATAGGAAATCAAAACCTCCACCTCATGTCTGGCATCCTTCATTGGCCTCGGCACCAGGCTCAGACCTGAATTGGGGACAACAATAAGCCTATTGTGCTGCGTGATGTATTCATCCATCATGTCCCAAAGATGCTTTTTCAGGAGGCAACTGGACTTTCTTGTCTTATTCTTTGGAAGACGTTTTGCTTCTCATCCAAGAAGCTTCTACAGCATGGATGAGAAGTGAAACGTATTCAAAAGAAGAAAAAAAAAACAAGAAACTCCAGTTGCCTCCTGAAAAAGCACCTTTGGGACAACCGACTGGGAATCTCTCCATATATCCATCCATCATGTTTCAGTGATGCCTCTCACATTACATTGGATCTCAAGAGTTAGGAACTTTAGTTTGAGCAGTGGATTTCCCATACTGTGAGCTTTGACCAAGAAACCCTTGAGTTATTGAGTGGCACTACTTCCTGGGCTGGTGATTATAGATTCCTGCAAAACTCTGAATCCCCTCCAGACCTTCCCTCTTTGTTTTCTGCTTTCTTGGCTCCAGTCATTGGCTGCGAGTTTGGTTTTTGAGTTTTGCCCCCATCTCCTTTTGTTCTACTTCAGCTTCCTCCAGATGAGGCAGAAAAAGGCACCGGCCAAATATTTTCTTCTTTGTCTGTAGCAGGTCCCTTCTCAAGAGTCCTTTGTGAAGAGGGATTAGGCCATTTGTCATAAAATCCAAACTCTCCTTAGTGAACTCAACTATAGATGTAATATTTGACATTCAGGATCCTTCTTTGCTCGATGAATTTCAACCAGAAAAACTGATGAAGAAAAAAATTATTAGCTTCCCCATTCTTTTGCTTCCATTCCTGTAGCCTCATAAGATCTGGAAATATATGTCGTAACAGAATAACAGTATAACAGAGTTGGAAGGGACCTTGTAGATCATCTAGTCCAATCCTCAGCCCAAGCAGGAGACACCGACACACCATTTCTGACAAATGGCAGTCCAGTCTCTTCTAGTCCTTCTTGTCATTAGACTATAGGTAAAGGTAAAGGTTCCTCTCGCACATATGTGCTAGTCATTCCCAACTTTACGGGATGGTGCTCATCTCCGTTTCAAAGCCGAAGAGCCAGCGCTGTCCGAAGATGTCTCCATGGTCATATGGACGGCATGACTAAACGCCAAAGACACACAGAACACTGTTACCTTCCCACCAAAGGTGGTTCCTGTTTTTCTACTTGCATTTTTTACGTGCTTTCGAACTGCTAGGTTGGCAGAGCTGGGACAAGTAACAGGAGTTCACTCCGTTATGCAGCGCTAGGGATTTGAACCGCTGAACTGCTGACCTTTCAGTGTCTTAGCTACTAAGGCACCACATTTATCCCTGGTTCGTAACTGTGAGTGTGTGCATGTGTGTGCCTTCTGTGAATGCACTTTATTCTCACACGTGGAATGCACGCATGCACGCAGCGTCGAAAATTAGGCTACATAGGATGTTTTGGAGCTGCTCCCTTCCTATGGCTCTATAAGATCTGGAGATGTTTTCAAAGACCCTTCTGACCACGATGTTCATCCTTAAATGAATAAAGAAGACAGAAGAGTTGTCTTTGGCTAAGAATAGTCTCTGCAACCTCTCCATCCTGTCTTAGATACTGGCTACTGAAAGACAGCTTCCTTCTAATCACCCATAATGAGCAATCAACGGTGCTTAGGAAATTGGCAAGAGCCATTAGCTGTCAATTAGTAGCAAGAAACAGAGGTCTCATTCGCTCTCCTTTGTTCTTCCTTTCTCTTCCATCCTCCTTGGCAAACTGAAATCTGGGTTGCTAGCAAGTGGGTGTTGTGGCCCGGCAGGAGCCAACGGAGCTGGTGGCAGACTCAGACCTTGAGGAGGTTGGGGAGGAACATGGGCCAGTCCTGGAGTCTGGGGAAGGTTCAGACGAGAGCTCTGTGTCAGAGGCAGAGATGGGGCCACGGCCGTCTGACAGTTATCAGCTGCCTTCAGAGTCAGACATCAGTAGGACAGAAGAACAACTGGAGTCTGTTCCCAGTGTGCGCATGCACAGAGTTGCCAGATGAAGGGAACAGCTAAGGAACAAGGGTCGATTCGGGAGTAAGGCCACAGGTGGAGTGTGAAAGGCCCCTCCCATAGGGAATAAAAGTGGAGCGAATGGGGAGTGGAGTTTGCAGGAGTCCATTAGTTCATTCCTGCCTACTTGCCAAGTATTGCGGCATCTGAAAGATATGGGCCTGGCCACTCTCCAAGCCTGATAAAGGTCGGGAATTGTGGACTCTCTTGAAAGACTGTGGGAGAGGAAAGACTTTGCTGGAGAGGAATTCACTGTAAATTAAATAAAAGGGGTTTATCAGGATGAGGATTTGGCTCCCTGCTGCTGGGAAAGCTTAGGTCAGAACAGATATACCAGGAAATATATTACTTCCTAATTGTTCCTCTTTCTTATTGTCTCACTTTCTATTTTTTTCAACCCCCCCCCCCTTCTCTCTCTTTGAAGACCTTGGCTATAACACTTCACTATCTCTTAGCCTTCTTCAAATAATCTTTTTTAAAACTACCATGGAAACAAGTAAATATACCTCATTAAACTTTCCTTGAAGAATGAAACAAAAGAAGCATTTAAAAAATCTGGAGGAAATGAGCATAACAAAGGGTCCCCCCCACTCGGATGAGATGGGCTCTTATTCATTTTCCTCACTAAAAAATAACGGGTTGGGAGGCAGGAATTCTGGGGGTCTTTTTCACTGTTTGTTTCTGGAAACATACTATGCTGATTGTAAGGATAACAATCCTGCATTGTTAGTGACCCTCAGTTTACCTCAGAGAAATCTCTGTGTGGGAGAAGAACGGAAAGATGACAATCCGAAGACGTTTACACGTCTGTGAAATCAAAGAATGAAGATTATTTTCCTCCTGTTATTTCTTTATATGGGTTTTGTTTCTGGAGTATGTACGTCATATGTGGCATATTGTATCATAACACGCATTCTACAAATTGAGACCTGCTAACAGATAACAGAACAGAATGAAGAAAACGTGCAAGATTCCCACGTTTGTTAGCGATACAGAAGTAGAAATTGTTGGTAGTTCTAATGATGTTACTTGGGCTTTTGTGTGTCTTATCTATCTATCTATCTATCTATCTATCTATCTATCTATCTATCTATCTATCATCTATCTATCTATCTATCTGTCATCTATCTATCTATCTATCTGTCTGTCTGTCTGTCTGTCTGTCTGTCTGTCTGTCTGTCTATCCATCTATCTATCTGTCTGTCTATCTATCATCTCTCTCTTTCTCTATCTACTTTCTCTATCTATCTCTATCTATCTATCATCTCTCATCTCTCTCTCTCATCTATCTATCTGTCATCTATCTATCTATCATTTCTACCTATCATCATCTATCTATGTATCTATCTCTACCATCTCTCTCTCTCTCTTATCTATCTATCATCTATCTATCTATCTATCTATCTATCTATCTATCTATCTATCTATCTATCTATCTATCTTCATCATCATCATCTATCTATCTATCATCTATCTATCTATCTATCTATCTATCTATCTATCATCATCATCATCATCATCATCATATCTATCATCTATCTATCTATCTATCTATCTATCTATCTATCTATCTATCTATCTATCTATCTATCTATCTGGTATATATCAAACGTTTTAACTTCCCATCTCCCTCACAAAGGGTCTCTGGGTGGTGTGCAGTTTAATCAATACATTAAAGCATTAGAAACCAAATCATGAAGCATATATCCAGCCAAGATCAGAGACCATTAAGGATCCCCACAGATCTATATATCTGTATCTGAAGATTTGCTTGGTTGTCTTGAGTTGGAATTGCCCTGACAGCAGTGCTGAAGCCCTTTAAAATCAAAGAAAAGTCAAATTAAACCGGTGAAAGTGGCAGTCCTAAGCCCCTTTGCATGCAGCAAGATTCATGTTTACTCTGATATGTGCCATGTAAAAAGTTTCCATGCATGATCTGTAGGATAGAAGCATCTCAGGGGCTAAAATACAAGTAGTCCTTGTCTTACGACCACCATGGCCCAAACTTTTTGTTGCTAAGCGAGACTTGAGATATGTGAATTCGGCCACCTTTAACAACCTCTCTTGCCGTTGCCATTAAGTGAATCTGGCTTCCCCCATTGACTTTGCTTGTCAGAAGGTCACAAAAGGGGATCACATGACCTCGGGACACTGCGACCGTCATAACTACAAGTCAGTGGCCAAGCGTCTGAATTTCGATCACGTGACCATGGGGATGCCACAATGGTTATGTGAAAAACGGTCATATGTTATTTTTTTTCAGTGCCGTTACAACTTTGTAACGGTCACTAAATGAACTGTTGTAAGTGGAGGACTGCTTGTATGTAACTGTTGTGACCTGTCGGCTGCCGGCACCTCCAGTAGCCGAATTAGAGGAGGAGGAGGAGGTGTGGAAGTCAGAGTCAGCATCAAAGCAACCTGGGAGCTCCGAGGGAGGAGAGGGAAGGGAGCTGGCAGAGAGAGAGAGAGAGAGAGAGAGAGAGAGAGAGAGAGAGAGAGAGAGAGAGAGAGAGAGAGAGAGAGAGAGAGAGGTGGAGCCTGGGCTGTCAATCAGCCCTCAGATGGAGTGTCAACAACCCCAAGTCTGGAAGTAGCTTATGAGGAAGAGGAGGAACAGCTGGGTCCAGTATCTGACACATGGCTTCTCAGATGGCAGAGGAGAGGAGAGCAGTGGAAATCTATGGGCTGGTCCTTGGGACAGAAGAGCCACCACTGCTAATGAAGCCCCACCCCAGCTTTGGGAATAAAAGACAGGGGGCGGAGATGAATAGATGTGGCAGACAAATTTTCATCTCACCTGCCGGATAGACTTGTTAGCCTGTGGTAAAAGTGAGAGTTTTCGCTGTGGCTGCTGGCGCTCTTTCAGAGGGGATATCATGTTTGGGGGGAGCTGCGTTCGAACAGGAACGTTGACAAAATCTCCAAATTAGGGTGCAGCTGACATCCTTGCGGAATCATCACCCCGAACGTCCTTCCTCTGAACTCTGAAACTGGATGTGTGTGTGTGTGTGTGTGTCCTTGTTAGTCAGAGTTGCCGATGGCCCACAAAATAGGTTTGCCCCCTTTTGCCACCTCGACATGCTCCAAATGAGCTTACAATGGAGGATTTGCCTGGACGATAGTTCGCGGACATTTCTACCTTGCCGGGCATTAATTTTGCATCCTTAACTAAGATGAGGGAGTCTCTAAAGAGCATGCCACAGGATTGACCTCTGGTTCTCCGAGCTGCTGCATAATCTTAAAAAAGAAAAGAAAAGAAAAAAAAACCCCACAGCCAGCTATCGGGGGGGGGGGGGGGGAGGCTATTGATTCTGTTGAGTTAGTATTTTGCACATTAAAACCCGCTTTAACAAACATCGGGATCAATATAGAACTTAGTTAAATCACTCTTCGTTGTTTTCCCTAACGGTCTGCCTGTTGTAAATTCATGGACCTTTGCCACGCAACGATGGACCGCGGTTTGCAAGGATGGTCTTCCCAAAAACCATGGAGGAAAAATTGTTTTGTCTCGTTTCTGTCGTCCTTTTGCCCTCCAGACATTCATTAAACATGTGGAGGGATTTTTGCTTCGTTTTGTTACGTTGCTCAGAATGCACGGCCATTTCCATGCCGACCCACTGCGGCTTTTCTCTCCGTCTCTCTCTAATGAAACCAGGGTTACCGCTTGTGAATTCAATCCTGATTTACATTGGGCTCCTAAATCACTCCTTGAGATTCTTTGCAGTAAGACGGGATATTAAAAAAAACCAACAACAACAGCAACAACCACAGCCAGAAAGCAAGCAAACGAACATAATTTGGCTTTATAGTTTACCCACAATTGATGGCATTCAGCTCATAAGCAGCGTGAAAATACCCCCACCCCCACCCCCCCGTGATGAGGCCGAGTAAGCCAAGCTCCCACGGCCACGTCCACCCAGCGCCCAGGCAGAGAACTGGTTGCTAAAAATTTTCATTCCCACCCCAGGATGACAGTACCTAGTAGGGTTATGAAACGTCTGCAAGAAAACTCACCAAGGGAGCCCATAGCCCAGGGGTGTCCAAACTTGGGAACTTTAAGACTTGTGGACTTCAACTCCCAGAATTCCCCAGGCTGGTGAATTCTGGGAGTTGAAGTCCACAAGTCTTAAAGTTCCCAAGTTTGGACACCCCTGCCATAGCCAAACATCCTTTGCCTGAAGATTCCTAAGGTAGGGGGAAAAAAACTCCATTGCTTTTAGGTGTCACATGGACCCAACCAACTTGCCTCAAGACTGCGTTCCCCGACAATCGGTCGGAATTTGTGTTCACGTAACTTCAAATCGTTCTATGTTGATGTGATCATGAGGATTAGGAGGATGTTTAAATTAGAATACTTGTGTTATGTAGAAAACACGCTGTTCGGTTTAGATCTACCGTATTTATCGGCGTATAACACGCACTTTTCCCCCCGAAAAATAGGGGGCAAATGATGTATGCGTGTTATACGCCGATATACGCCAGGCGATATACGCCAGGTGCACAGAAAAGGATCACGGAGCGCTTCGCCCCAAAAGCAGCTGCTTTTCTGTGCGCCTGGCGTTTAAAACATCCGGCTATCTATCTAAACGCCAGGCGCACAGAAAAGGATCGCGGAGCGCTTCGCCCCAACAGCAGCCGTTTAGATAGATAGCCGGATGTTTTAAACGCCAGGCGCACAGAAAAGCAGTTGCTGTTGGGGCGAAGTGCTCCGCGATCCTTTTCTGTGCGCCTGGCGTTTAGATAGATAGCCGGATGTTTTAAACGCCAGGCGCACAGAAAAGGATCGCGGAGCGCTTCGCCCCAAAAGCAGCTGCTTTTCTGTGCACCTGGCGTTTTAAACATCCGGCTATCTATCTAAACACCAGGTGCACAGAAAAGGATCACGGAGCGCTACTCAGCGGGGTGTGGGCGAGAGGAGGAGAGAATGGATGAGCCGTCTCTCCTCTCCCAGACACCCGACTAAAACACTTTCTTTCGCCCGCGGAAGAGCTCGGGCGGGCGAAAGGAAGCGCTTTAGACAGCGGGGTGTGGGTGAGAGGAGGAGAGAATGGATGAGCCGTCTCTCTTCTCCCCGGACTCCCGACTAAAAGTTAATAAAAAAAAGGAAGGAGGGAAGGATGGAACTGGAAGGGAGGCAGGGAAGGAGGGAGGGAGAAAGGAAGGATAGGAGGATAGGGAAAGAGGAAAGAAGGCAGGCAGGCAGAAGGGAGGGAGGTGCAAGGAAGGAAGAAAGCATAGATAAACAGGAGGGAAAGAAGGCAGGCAGGCAGGAGGAAAGAGGAAGGAGGGAACTGGAAGGGAGGCAGGAAGGAAGGGAAGGAGGAAGGGAGGGTGGAAGATAGTAGCAGTGAAAGCAGCAGTGTTCATAGTTGCTTTTACTGTCCTTTTACATTATTTACCTTATAAGTGGTAATAATATTAATAAAAAAAAAGTTCTGAGCTACCCTTATTTTGCTTCAAAGTTCTTTATTTGAAATTTAAATTTTTTTCCTGAAATTTCCCTCTTAAAATGAAGGTGCGTGTTATACGCCTGTGCGTGTTATACGCCGATAAATACGGTAAATCGAATTGGGGATCTAAAAAAAAAAAAACACGAAAAAAAAGTATGGAAAGAAATGACAAGAGTTTCTGGGCTTCTGTGTATTTCATATACTTGAAAACGTAGTTTTAGTTCTACAATGTGTTTCTCTCTAATTCAGAACACCCCAGTTTGTCTCCTGAGTCCAATGTATCCATTCCTTATTGGGGGTGATTTATTTCAAATAAATGGCAGACAGCTGTTTATTTATTAACTATCTTTCTTCCAACTTTGCACTTTGTCTCCAATGCAACTTTTTTTCTCCTTCTCTTTCCTTCCCTTCTCCTTCCCCTCCCCTCTCTTCTTTCTTTCCTTCCTTCCTTCCTTCCTTCCTCCTTTCCCCTTCCCCTCCCTCCCTCCCTTCCTTTCTTTCCCTTCCTCTCTCCCGCCCCCTTTGCTTTCCTTTCTCTTTCCCTCCCCTCTCTTTCCCTCCCTCCCTCCTTCCTTCCTTCTCTCTCTCCCTCCCTCCCTCCCCTTCATCCTTTCTTCTTTTCTCCCTGCCATTCTTTGGTTTAACCTCCATGTATCCTCTCAGCCAAGCCACGAGAAGCGACTCCAAGCTGGAGGCTGGCATCCAAAATGCCTTGTCTGTTGCACTAATTGCCGGTTGTCTTCCTGCCTCTTTGCCTGACAGCTGAGCTTTCAGAGTAGAAAACGTGCACTTTCATGCTGTCATCTATTGTAGCTGCACCCAGAGCCAGTTCCTTGTACAAAAATAAAGTTGCTTTTCTCTCCCTATAGATCAATGATCACTTGCAAAATATGTTTTGCCAAAGGTGTTTCTACAGCTTGTACTTGGAACAGAGCAGAATGAGAGTTGGAAGGGACCTTGTAGGTCCTCTAGTTCAGTCTCACATCCCTCCTTCCCTCCCTCCTTCCCTCCCTCCCTCTCTCTCTCCCTCCCTCCCTCCCTCTCTCTCTCTCATTGCCACATCCCTCTGACTCTGAGAGAGACAGACAGACAGACAGACAGACAGACCCACATACACACATAGACACAAGGAAATAGACAGAAACTGAGAGACAGAGACTGAGAGAGACACAGAGAGAGAGAGAGAGACAGAGACAGAGGAGAGAGACAAAGAGAGAGAGACAGAGAGAGAGACAGAGAGAGGAGAGAGAGACAGAGAGACAGAGAGAGACAGAGATAGAGAGAGACAAAGAGAGAGACAGAGAGAAAGACAGAGAGACACAGAGAGAGACAGAGAGACAGAGATAGAGAGAGAGACAAAGAGAGAGACAGAGAGACAGAGAGAGAGCTAGAGAGCTAGAGAGAGACAGAGAAAGACCAAGACAGACAGACAGAGAGTGGGGGCAACAATAATTATAAACTAAGCTTCTATACAACCTCAGGCCCAAGCTAAAGGATGACACAGTAAAATCCAATCAAGTCAAATCCTTCGTCTATTTACAACTAATGAACAGACAGTGGGACCATGTTGGCTCAAGTGGTTAAAGACACTGAGTGTCTGCAAAGGTGAAATCATGGCAACTGGACCAAAGTTTATTAAAATGAAAGTGTTTCATTACTCACTCAAGTAACTTCTTCAGATTCAGATTGATTCCTTTGATTTTAACGCAACGTACCATGTTTCCCCGAAAATAAGACAGCGTCTTATTTTCTTTTGACTCCTGAAATAAGCGCTTGGCCTTAGTTTTGGGGAGGTCTTATTATTTTTGAGGTGCAGGAGGCGGTGAGCGTGGTCACCTCACGGCTGCTGCTGTGTTGCAATATTTTTGGGGAGGGCTTATTTTCAGGGGACGGGTTATTTTAACACATGTGCTCTAAAGCCTGATTGGGCTTGTTATCCAGGGAGGTCTTATTTTCAGGGAAACAGGGTGTTTCTAACACAGAGCCATTTCTCTTCTCCTGCTCCTGTTTCTTTTGTTCCAGGATTATTGCGTGGCGCAAACACAAAAGAAATAAAAAAAGAGAGAAAGGAGCACAAGGTTACTGAAAACCATGTCCTTCCAAGTACTTTTGAAGCGAGAAGATGCTTCTTAGTTACACTTAAATGGGAGATAGAAAACAGACTTCCCTGGGTAATGTCTGCATAATTTGATAATTAAAATGTAAGCTGTTCAGCCAGATGCGTAGGCAGTGGACCTAAGCAGAGATATTGTTGCAGTAGACAGATACGAGACAATTAAAGCTTTGGGGATTGTGTAGGGAGTTGAAACACATTTCTGGAATGGGGACATTCTCTGCCCTAGAGTCTCAGAATGGGTAGAATTACCATTGCTTTCCAGTGGTGGAATTCAACTGGTTCTCTGCCCTAATGACCAGCTGGGTAGACGTGGCTCAGTGGTTATGTGACTGGGTGGGCGTGGCCAACTCAACGTCACTCACGTCGATGGGTGCTTCACCTTAGCTGTTACAATGTCATAAGGGTTAACCGGAGAGGCCGTTTCTGTAAGCAGGGCAACAAAGATTAGGCTAGAAACAACACCAGAATGTTTCCTTCCTGCCTTCCTTACAGGATTAACCCTGTAAAGTGGAAAAAACCAAAATGAGATTTCTTCCAACAACCAGTTCTCCGAACTGCTTATAGAAAGTTAACAACCGGTTTTCCCGAATAGGTACGAACTGGCTGAATCCCGTCACTGTCACTTTCCCACAAAGGAGCCTTGGGACTCACTGTTTTACTTACGACCTGCCTATCTCATTCTGCCCTGATGATTCTGATCAGTTTAGAAAAAACGCATGAGAATATTCCAATTTAATTCTCCTTCAAAGCCTCTGAAGAGTTGGAAGTCACCCTCTCTTCATCTCGTTGAAGCCTTGAAGATGTGGCTCCTGGAATTTGGCAGGTTGCAACACTGGGCCCTATCTAACAAAATGAAATGCAATGTAGAGAAAAGTAAAGTCTTACACTTAGGCAAGAAAAACCAAAAGTACACTTATAGACTGGGTGAAACCAGGCTTAATAGCAGTAACTGCAAGAGGGATCTTGGAATCTTAGTGGACAACCAGCTAAATAGGAGCCAGCAGTGTGCGGCGGCAGCCAAGAAAGCCAATGCAATCATAAGTTGCATTAACAGAGGGATACAATTAAGATCAAGGGAGATACTAATACTACTCTATAAAGCCTTACTAAGACCACACCTAGAATACTGCATCCAGTTTGGGTCGCCACACTATAAAAAAGATGTTGAGACTCTAGAAAAAGTGCAGAGAAGAGCAACTAAGACGATTAGGGGACTAGAGGCTAAAACATATGAAGAATGGTTGCAGGAACTGGGCCTGGCTAGTCTAGTGAAGAGAAGGACCAGGAGAGACATGATAGCAGTCTTCCGACATCTGAGGGGATGCCACAGAGAGGAGAAAGTCTAGCTATTTTCCAAAACACCTGAAGGCCAGACAAGGAACAATGAATGGAATCTGAACAAGGAGAGATTCCATCTAGAAATAAGGATTTTTTTTCTGACAGTGAGAACAATCAACCAATGGAACAGAAGTTGCATTTGGAAGTTGTGGGAGCTTCATCATTGGAGGCTTTCAAGAAGGGACTGGACTTGCCATTTGTCAGAAATGGTGTAGGGTCTCCTGCTTGAGCAGGGGGTTGGACTAGGTGACCTACAAGGTCCCTTCCAAGTCTGTAAACCTGTAAATCTGAATGTTTGCAGCCAAGGGAGAGGGTAGCAGATGACGGATCTGGGCTGATTTCAGAATTTAAAGTGGGTCAGACCTGCTTGGTTGGATTACTATTAGGAAACCGAAGGCAAGAAGGTAAGATATGGAGTCATCAAGGACGGGTGTGGTGGCTTGGGGCTTAAGGACGCTGGAGATGGTCTCAGTGCCAGTGGTTTGAGTCAAATTCTGCAGACCAGGTTGGGTTCCTGTCAAGAGTGGAGTGGGAGGGGAAGGGAGGAGAGGAGAGGAGAAGGGAAGGAGGAGACGGGAAGGAGGAGAGGGGAGGGGGAGGGAGGTTGGGAAGGGAGAGGAAAGAGGAGAGAGGGAAGAGGGGAGGAGAGGAGAGGAGAGGAGAGAGAAGAGAACATATGGAGAGGAGAGGAGTGGAGAGGAGAAGAGAAGATATGGAGACTACATGAGAGGAGAAGGGAAGGGAAGATATGGCGAGGAGAGGAGAGGGGACAGAAGAGAAGAGAGGGGAGAGGAGAGAAGGGAAGGGAAGAAGAGATGGAGAGGAGAGAGTACAGAGAGAGGAGAGGGGAGAGGAGAGCAGAAGAGGAGAGGAGAGAAGAGAAGGGAGAAGAGAGAAGAGAAAATATAAGATAAGATAAGATAAAATAAGATGAGATGAGATGAGAAGATAAGATAAGATAAGATAAGATAAGATGATAAGATAAGATAAGATAAGATAAGATAAGATAGTATGTGGAGGGGAGTGGAGTAGAGTGGGAGAGGAGAGGAGAGGAAATTATTACACTTTTGAAAATACACTTTTTACACCCGTTCTTCTATAATTTGTGGATATTTCTTCAGCACTGTATGAAGATCTCTCTGGGCCCCCTTCCACCCTGTCTTCTAGAGAAGAAACAAAATAAAACACATTTTATTTATGAAAATAAAAGATACTTTTGTTTAACTATCCTGTACTTAAAATCTTTGCTGTCGAGAGAAATCACCACATTGTTCGGGCCAAATCTGGCTTTCAAAGTAACTTTAGGTAGGGCTAGGTTTCAAGAATGCGGAAGCCCTTGAACGATTTTTAGTGGGGCGATGGCCTCAATTACCAATCACTTCCTAATTGCCATTTATATGTTTCCAGAACAAGTGCAGGAAACGTTGCCTTTATTCTGATTATTTCACAAGGAGGCCTTATTATGATGTAGACCAGCAGAAAGCCAAATCGCATCAGGGGCTGATCAAAATGAATCACCCGGCCAATTTGGAGCAAGGGCAAATCTCTAGATTTATGGCAGTAGTTTAGTCTCTAAACTTACGGCTTATGGATTTCATAAGTATCATCAGCACACTCCCAGACTATAAATACGACGCTGCCAGTGCAAACAGAGTGGGTAGATGGGGAGGTTTCCATAGATACTGTCACATTTTTTTTCCAGGAGCACCGGATTTTCAACAATAGCAACAACACCAGGTGTTCAACTTGTAAGTCTATCAAGAAGAAGACAATCTCGGAAGATGAAATAAGAAATATGAGAGGATCAAATGTATATACCATATTTTTCGGAGTATAAAATGCACCAAGATTTTGAAGAGGCAAATTTTTTTTTAAAAAAAGTTTTTGCACTCTGCAGACCTCCCCAAAATGGCCCGTTTTCTTGCAAAAACGGGCCCAATTTTTTTTTGCAAAAATGGGCCCACTTTTTGTCAAAAAAAAAGGACATGCATAGCCTTTAGGAGGCTTGTAGAGTGCTCCTGGGGGCTAGGGTGGGGCGGGAAATGAACAAAAGCAGCCAATTTTTCATGAAAACGGGCCAGGGTTTTTTTTGGGAAAAAAGGGCATGCATAGCATTTAGGAGGCTTATAGAGTGCTCCTGGGGGTTGGGGTGGGGGAATGAGCAAAATGTGGCCCATTTTTCACTCATTTCTGCCCTCTCCAGCCCCCAGCAGCACTCTGGAAGCCTCCTAAAGGTCACACACTGCCATTTTGTTGAAGGGGACGGGGTTTCTGGAGGGAATAAAATGCTGTATTCAGTATAAAATCGCACCCAGATTTTCAGCCCCTTTTTTTGAGGGAAAAAGGTTCATCTCATACTCCCCAAAATACGTTAGAAGAAGATGTGTAAAATATGTATATAGATATGGATATAGTTATATAAGATATATATGTATTGATAAAGGATACGCTTTCTTGCCACAGTTGTTAAGTGAACTGCTGCAAGTTGTTAAGTGAGTAGCACAGTTGTTAAGCGAATCTGGCAATTTTAGTTGTACTGCACATGTGCGGCACATCTCTGAGAAAACCAGCAGTAGTCTCTGCTGGAACCCACCCCTGACTTACTCCCTTGCCCTGCAGGATTTCTTACTTTGCAGCTGTTGTGTGCACAGCGTTCTGTTGGACTACTCACAGCCCAAGGCTGCTGGAGATGTGTGTGTTTGTGCGTGATCACTTTGCTCTGGGACATGCCGTCAACATGGAAGCATTTGGGGGAAAGTTGGAGCAATAAAAGGGCGATTTGAACTATCAGCTCACTGTGTTGCCCCTGTGCTTCCCCCCCCCCCCCCCGGTCATTACAGAACCCAACCAATTCAGGACTTTCAGCTCTCTCAAAGCACTGAGTACATCATATCGGCACATTTGAATTGAAAACCAGCTCTAAATATTTCCCATGGTTTTTGTATGATTAAATAACATCTAATTCTCTACCCCAGTGTCACAGGTCACATTGTCCAATTAGATGTTCTGGTGTCTCCTTGGCAACTCCCCACAGTCTCTGGCCAGCATCTGTTGCAATGACCTTGGTTCACACGGGATGATCTGGTCCAACATTCCAGAGTTCTCACCTCCCACCAGTGTGTCGCAATCTGAGAAACGGGAAGATAGCTGCGACAGGCCTGATCCGTTTCAAAGTTGACAGCTAGAGAATTCCTGAAATCCTGGCACTCAGACAAGTCAGCCATCGACAGGCACATAGAGATAAACAACGTCTACACGCCATTCAAAACAATCAATAAGCTAACAACCCACAGCACCTTCTAACCAGCAATCAACACCTAGATAAGCAGAGATTAATGGTAAGTAGAAAACAATATCCCAATCAAGGAATTATGAAGAACATTCCCACCAACATTGGCAGGGCAATCCACTTTATATAAACAGAGAACAAATCCCATTGCCTTCTAGCACTGATGATGTCCCCTAGTTAGATAATGAAATGTCTGCAAGAAAACAACCAAGGACCTCACAGTTCAACCCTATAAATCTTCTCTTCTATATTCCAAAATGTGGGCAGAGCTCGATTATTTGTGGGGTTTTATGGTGGCATTTCTTGGGTTTTGGTTTTATCTCTGGGCATATTTTAAAGCTGCAAAGAAAGGGAAGGAATAGTTAGGTAAGACCCTGTTTTCTATCAAAATAGAAAAAAAAAAGTATGTACCTTTGGATTAGCCATGGCATTATTATTATTATTAACCACCAGAATTTAGGGAGAGGTCAACGAAGAAAAGTTGGGGGAAAAAATAGCATTTATAAATATATGGAATGAAGGAATGTTCCACCCACCACGTTTCAGTTCTTAATATCATACCTCGAATATTGCATCCAGTTTTGTTTGCCATGATATTAAAAAAGATGTTGAGACTCTAGAAAGAATGGAGAAAAGAGCAACAACGATGATTAGGGGACTGAATCTAAAATATATGAATGGTTGCAGGATTTGGGTATGTCTAGTCTAATGAAAAGAAAAATTAGGAGTGACATGATAGCGCTCTTCCAATATTTGCCACAAAAAAGAAGGGATCAACCTGTTGTCAGTGGTGGGTTTCTACCAGTTTGGACCGGTTCAGCCGAACCAGTAGTGGTTTGGTAGCTTGGGTCGCTGTAACTGAACCGGTTCTCCGGGCAGTGCTGTAGACATCACCATCTTGTTCTTTGCTTCTGGGCATGCACAAAACAATTTTTATTACATTGCGCATGTGTGGGCATTGGGCATCAAGCACGCCCGCAGCACACACACAAGCAAACTGGCAGTAGTGCCTACCAGAACCTTCCCCTGCCTGTTCTCCAAAGCACCAGAGGGCAGGACAAGAAGCAATGGATGGAAACTAATCCAGGAGAGAAGCAATCAGGAATTAAGGAGAAACTTCCTAACAGTGAAGACAATTAACCGGTGGAACAACTTGCCTCTAGAACCTCTGGGTGCTCCATCATTGGAGGTTTTTAAGATTGGACAATTGTTCGCCAGAAATGGTGTAGGGTTTCCTGCCTGAGCAAGGGGTTGGACTAGAAGACCTCCAAGGTCCCTTCCAATTCTATTATTCTGTGAAGTCTGAATTCTCAGAATCAAAGCAACTGATCTTTGGATTATTAATGAAGTGAAAGTTGGTTCTTCAAAGAACGCACAACCTTTTCTGCTAGAAGTGGCCAGTCCAGGAGCATTGCTCCTCAAATTCGCTCAGCCTCAGGCCAAAACGAAATTTCACTTCTTTTAACTTTAATTGAAATATAATTAATAGGATTACTCGCCAGTCATGTATCTCAAGAATTTCTCACTGCTGGGACATTACAAGTTGGTCATTTTTCAATGCCTCTGCAAGATAAGGTCCAGTTAAAGATTCCCTTTGCACATATGCGCCAGTTGTTCCCCACTCTAGGGGGCGCTGCTTATCTCCGTTTCAAAGCTGAAGTGAATGACTGTCCTCTTGCACCCAGAAGTACCAAGATCAGAAGTTACGAGGGTTAAAGGTAAAGGTTCCCCTCGCACATATGTGCTAGTCATTCCTGACTCTAGGGGGCGGTGCTCATCTCCGTTTCAAAGCCGAAGAGCCAGTGCTGTCTGAAGACGTCTCTGTGGTCATGTGGCCGGCATGACTAAACACCGAAGACGCACGGAATGCTGTTACCTTCCCACCAAAGTTGGTCCCCATTTTTCTACTTGCATTTTATGTGCTTTTGAATTGCTAGGTTGGCAGAAGCTGGGACAAGTCACAGGAGCTCACTCCGCTATGCGACGCTAGGGATTCGAACTGCCAAACTGCCAACCTTTCTGATCGACAAGCTCAGTGTCTTAGCCACTGAGCCACCGCATCCCTTCTCTGCAAGATGCAAGCAGGATATTCGGAGACTGCATTTGTACTTTGTAACCACAAATAGTAGTTTCTGAATAAGGAGGTCTAAAAGTCAATGCCATTGTGACTTTTTTTAGTCCCTGTTTAGCCTACAGGCAATCAGAATTGGAAGGTTCACATTTTCTGGTTTATATGAGTTTATAAAGGCCGGTCATCTTTGGCCTATTCCTTTGAGTGAAATCACTGCAGGCTGTGGTATTTTAAAAGAATATTCCCAAGACAGCAAATGCTATATTATTTTTTGTGATTTGAGCTCTCCAGCATAAAACATTGGTTTCCACAATAGATGATAAAAAAGTCTGTAGAACCTAGCATCATCTTGATGTCCCTTTGAGCAGTTTTCAATACTCGTATCAATCTTGAGTCGTAAAAAAAAAAGACAAAATCAATAAGATGATGATAGGCTACACAAAACTGTAAGTTTTTGTTGGTTTTTTGGGGGGGGGGAGGATTGTGTGCAGCAGAAAATTACAGAAGGGCCAAGCGACTTGCAAAAGAAAAGGCTGGAGGCGGATAAAATTTGAGAAATATTTTTTCCCCATTAGATTTTCAATTCTTTTTCCTTTTTAGAGAAATGGATGGATCTTGAAGAATGGATGAATTTATACAGTCATTAACAGTAAAAGCATTGTTTCTAAATGGCAGTTCTAGATAAAGACTCTATTAACTTCTTAGTACTTTGGAACTGAATATTCTAAATTTGAAGAAAATTAAGAAAAGATATTCTTTGGAAAGAATTTGCTGTGGGTGTGCTTTTAACCTCTAACATTCTCCCCATTGGCCAGGCTGGCTAGGGATCTGTTGATGGGATCTGTTGTTTCAGCACCCTTTGCAGCATTATAGGTTGTTAACTCCTTCGCTAAACCTTTGTTGGTTAACCAATGGATTTCTGAATTATTGATTGATTGGTAGGATTTATAGCCCGCCTGACTCACAACGATTTTGAGAGGCTTACAAGTAAACACTTTTAAAACGTACAAAAGGGAAAAGGAAGCCAGGAGCAGGGAAAACAGAACTTGCAAGGTCCTCCTGAGCTCCATTTTTGCTGGCAGAGGGTTGCAGGAGGCCATCATAGCCAAAAATGGAGCTTGGGAGCCTGTTTTCACTGGCAGAGTCCTCGGGCCACCAAAAGTGTCCCTGGCATGAGTGATGCGAAGCTGGCTATCCTGGCCACAAACCACACACCCCGAGGTCAAACACAACCCTGATGTGGCCCTCAATGAAATTGGGTTTGATACCCCTGGTCTATCATTGTTATGGCCCACCAGCAGCCAGCAGAATTCGGACAGTGAGGAGGTTGGGGAGGAAGATGGGCCAGTCCTGGAGTCTGGGGAAGGCTCTGATGAGGGCTCTGTGTCGGAGGCAGAGATGGGGCCAGGACCGTCCGACAGTTACCTTCAGAGTCAGACATCAGTGAGACAGAAGAACAGCTGGAGTCTGTTCCCAGTGTGTGCATGTGGAGAGTTGCCAGATGAAGGGAACAGCTAAAGAACAGGGGTCGACTTGGGAGTAAGGCCACAGGTGGACGATGAATGGCCCCTCCCAGAGGAAATAAAAGGGGAGCGAAAGGGGAGTGGAGTTTGCAGGAGACCATTAGTTCGTTTAATTGGTTTGTGACTCTTCGAGACTCCTTGGCAAGTTTTGCAGATATCGGCCTGGCAGCTGTCCAAGCCAGATAAGGTTTGTGTCTGTAAATCCTCCCTTGAAATATTTTGCTGGATGTGAATGAGCAGAATTCACAGTATTTTAATAAAAGGGTTTTTTTTGGGGGGGGGGGGATCAGGAAGCCTCTGTCAGAACAATCATATTTAGTGAAATGCACCAGGTTTAAGTAATGGCTGTTCCACCTCCTTTCCTCTTTCTCGGTTATGTACAGAGTCATCTTGTTAAAGTAACAATTAGAGCCTTGGCAGATATATCAGAGGTGCTCCTTCTAAGTGTATATCACAGTCTTGTGTCTTGCATTTCAAAGAACAATCCTGCAGTGCTTTGAAGGGTATCCCTCTCTCCATTCTTCCTTTCTTGCATCCTTATACAAGCGGTAAAAGGAATTCTTCCCTGCTTTTGGGGGTCTCTATATATAGAGCTTGTGCACGTTCAAACAGCCTTTGATCCGCATTCCAGACAAGAGCTATGTCAAGGTTTTTCAAACTCTGTTCTGTAGAAAACTCAGGTTTCATGAGGATTTGACGGGGTTATCTGAGACACCAAGGGAGGGAAAGGATGTACACTCAAACACGGACAATTTTCTATCAATTCAGCTTTGCCTCTTGATCAGGGATTCTGGGGATGTGCTAAAAAAAAGAATTAACAGAAAAGTTTGGGAAAACTCTCAAAGAGGGTAACGTAACCCCTGAAACTCCAGATCTGGGCACTTCTGGGTGCAAGAGACCAGTCACTCACTGCAAGGGATGTGGTGGCTCAGTGACTAAGATGCTGACCTTGTCGATCAGAAAGGTCAGCAGTTCGGCAATTTGAATCCCTAGCACCGCATAATAGAGTGAGCTCCTGTTGCTTGTCCCAGCTTCTGCCAACCTAGCAGTTCAAAAGTAAAATGCAAGTAGAAAAATAGGAACCACCTTTTGTGGGAAGGTAACAGCATTCCATGTGCCTTTGGCGTTTAGTCATGCCGGCCACATGACCACAGAGACGTCTTCAGACAGCGCTTGCTCTTCAGCTTTGAAACGGAGATGAGCACCGCCCCCTAGAGTCGGGAACGACTAGCACATATGTGCGAGGGGAACCTTTATCTTTAACCCTCGTAACTTCTGATCTTGGCACTTCTGGGTGCAAGAGGACAGTCACTCACTGCAAATTGCTAGCTGGGATGGAAAGGAGATCAGAAGTAGTATTCAGATGGTCCGGACTGGTTCGCCTGAACCAATTGTGGAAATTGCGGGTGGCCCTGCCCGCCCACCCACCTAGGCTCTATGCCGTTCTATTTAGGCACGTTTTCAAGCCGTGTGCATGCATGCAAGCCGCGCGCACAATCAAAGCGCATGCGCGGCATGCAGAGTGCATGCATGGATGGGGCACGTGCGCTCCCATTTGCAAACCGGTAGGGAAAGTAAGTGAATTAGCACCCCTGATGGAG
>NC_138553.1:6312448-6384948 GCF_964273705.1 Natrix helvetica | reverse complement strand
ATAGGTGGACAGACAGACAGACAGACAGACAGAGATAGAGATAGATGATAGATGATAGATAGATAGATAGATAGATAGATACATAGATAGATACATAGATAGATACATAGATACATAGATAGATACATAGATACATAGATAGATAGAGTGCAGCAAGGGCTGATGGGAAAACAAGTGACAATGTTGATAAAGGAACAAAATACCTGCAAATGAAATGTAATTCCTTTCTTTGAAACATTTATATGGCTGCCCCTCTTATGCCCATCCCTGGGCGGTTTCCAATTGAGAAAATTAGCAGTGAGGTTCTCCAAAGGGACCCATATTGCTTTAAGAGTGCCACACAAACATTTGGGGCCGCCCACCTGTCATAGCGCCGCTGCACAAGGCATCAACCTGTCCACTGAGTCACACCATCTGTGAAATAGCTGCTTTCGGAGCAGCACACAGCTGGTTAGTGGGCCGTTCAAGCTGACAGCAAGAACGCCAGGCTGGCTACACATGAGCGAACCGAGAAGCGTGTTGCTTGAATGTTCTCGCTTGTATGTCAAGGAAACAAGCGCAGGGCAGCTTTGAAAGCAAGCCAACAAAGCTTCAGTGTGTTTGTTGCGTGGCGCAATTAGAACCTGGGGCTGAATCTATTATTATTATTATTATTATTATTATTATTATTATTATTATTATTATTATTATTATTATTATTATTATTATTATTATTATTATTATTATTATTATTATTAAAAAGTAAGTGTGCTGTTGAAAGGCAATTTTGCTCCTTTTCCAAACTGGAAATCCTCAACGTTGATGCCACGTGTTAAATGTTCCACCCTGTAAATGTTTCCCTTCTAGTAAGTTTTAGAGACCAGCGGATGGGCATAAGAGGGGCAGCCATATAAATGTTTCAAAGAAATGAATTAAATTTCATGTGCAGTTATTTTGTTCCTTTATCAACATTGTTTTCCCATCAGCCCTTGCTGCTCTCTCTTTCTTTCTCTCCATCCATCCATTCATCCATCCATCCACCCATCTCTCTTTCTCTCTCTCCATCTCTCTCTCATTCTCTCTCTATCTCCATCTATCATATGTATGTATGTATGTATGTATGTATGTATGTATGTATGTATGTAAGTATGTATGTGTTTGTGTGTATGTATGTATGTATCTATCTATATCTATTTATTTCTCCCTCTTTATCTATCTATCTATCTATCTATCTATCTATCTATCTATCTATCTATCTATCTATCTGTCTATCATCATCTCCCTCTCATTCTCTCTTTCCATCTTCCACTCTCTCATTCTCTCTCTCTACATCTATGTATCACATGTATGTAAGCATTTATCTGTCTGTCTGTCTGTCTTGCCTGTCTTGCCTGTCTTGCCTGTCTTGCCTGTCTTGCCTGTCTGTCTGTCTGTCTCTCTCTCTCTCTCTCTCTCTCTTTCTATCTCTCTATCTATCTATGGATGGATAGGACACTGGACAGAGAATGGAGGGATGCAAATTTGGACAGAATCAATCACCCACTAGGAGACAGCTGACAAATGGCAGGGGTCACCTGATGATACATCCTGTGATCCCCTTCCAGAGGGAAAAAAAAGGGGGGGATGATGAATGATTCCTATCCTAACTCGCAGACCCTCCCAGTAGAATATTGGTGAAGGGTAAGTCCGTTCTAAACCGAAAGGTTGAAAATCAAGAATCCCGTAGCAGCTGTTCAGACTAACACATTTTGTTAAAAGGCCTAAGGTTTTCTCGGTGTGATCCAATGAAAGGAGCTATACGTCATGTGCAATCAGACATGTTTTAATTGTTGGAAGTTAAAACCCATCCCTCTCCTAGGGAAATGAAATGTTTTAGGAAATATTAAAAAGGGCAGAATATTTCCCCTAAAAAGGGAAGTAGAAACTCAAGAGAGGCTGAAGCGCAGCCGCCTCCACCTTTGTGAATGAGCCATTAAGGCCTGAGCCAGTCTACTCTACATAACAAAGGTAGGATTAACCCTCCACAGATCTCACCGCATGGCACCTGGGAAGAAGCAATGCTCAGCCAAACTTGGACTCAAAACACAGCCTAGAGAGTTGCCCCTGCATGGATCCATGGGAGTCTGACAACCAATCAGAATACAAGATTAAGATCAAAGCCTAGAGAGGGCATAAAACCAGGGACTTTCAGCATCTCTCCCCTATTATTTCTCCCTTTTTTTTGTCTCACAAAAGGGGGTGAAAATGTCTGTGTGTCTTCTAGACTGAATATTGCTGTAGCCCCTCCTCCCCTCCCCTGCCCCAGCCATTTTTTGGCCTCTGCATGCCCCGTTTTCGGGACTTTTTTGGGCCCATTTTGGGGTTTTTTCCCCCCTTTTTCAGCTCCATTTTCAGGGCTTTTTTTGCTCTTTTCCAGGCCTTTTCCAGGCCCATTTCCAGGTCTTTTTTCAACCTGGGTTTTTTGGGGGGCTTTTTCAGCCTGTTTTTGAGGGGTTTTTGTTGGCCCATTCTTGAGGTTTTTTTTTGGCCCATTTTTTTGGCTTTTTTTAAAAAAAAAACAGGCCCCCAAAAAAGCCTCAAAAAAGGCCCCCCAAAGGGCTGAAAATGCAACGCATGGAGGCCAAAAATCTTTTGTTGTTGTTGTTGTTGTTTTCCTCTTCTAAATTTAGGTGTGTCTTATAGTCAGGTGCGTCTTATAATCCGAAAAATATGGTATATCTTTCATGAGGTGTGCATAGTCTCCTTTAGTTTGACGATGGCTATCAATAGGTGAGGTGGTTTAGGTTTATATCTGCCATTTCCCAAGAGAAGGCAGACAGTCTAGCGAGATTCCTGTAAACCGGTGATCAATAATAAAAAAAACCACTAAATTATTTGACCCTTCTAGGAGCCATTCTGGCTGCTCGCGCCTGACAAGGTGAGGAACAATAAAAGGAAACGGCTTCGAAGGAATTCAGCATGTTTTTCTTGGGGTTTTGGAGCTTGACATCAAGGAGGCCGTGTCGCTCTAAGCATGCTAGGCTTTTTAAAAAGAAGTTTGGGGAAAGTTAGACCTTTCAAGCACTGGCTGCATTTTACCCGCTAAATGGACGTCCTATCACCACCTCTCAGTGCAGACTTTTCTGACGGATGGAAGGACTAAGAGCAGCCAAACTTGAGTTCCTGCTGGTATCCGTCCTATCATTAATGCACTTAAAGCAGAGTTCTACGGCTGAATGTATTTTTAATCCCTATTTTTAGCCGCTCTCTACTTCTGGGGAACTTTTATTACTAAAGAGGAAAAGATGTTGTGCCCCCAACACACACACACACACACACACACACACACACACACCACCATCACCAGCAGCAGCAGCAGCAGCAGCAGCAGCAGCAGCAGCAGCAGCAGCAGCAGCAAATGCAATTTTTAACTATCATGACGAAGAGAAAAAGGGTCTCTCTGTCTGTCTATCTCTCTTTCTCTCTGTCTGTTTGTCTGACACACACACACACACACACACACCGTGTCTCTCTTTCTCTCTGTCTTTCTGTCTGTTTGACTCTCTCTCTCTCTCTCTGTATGTCTGTCTGTCTGTGTGATCTTTTTCTTTCTCTCTCTCTCTCCTATCTGTTTCTCTGCCCTTCTGTCTCCCTCTGTCTGTCTTTCTCTGTCTCTGTCTCTGTCTCTCTCTCTCTCTCTGTATGTCTGTCTTTCTCTCTCTCTCTGTCTTTCTCTCTGTCTGTCTTTCTCTGTCTTTCTCTCTGTCTGATCTCTTTCTCTCTCTCTCCAATCTTTTTCTCTGCCCTTCTGTCTCTCTCTGTCTGTCTGTCTCTCTGTGTCTCTCTTTCTCTCTCTCTCTGTCTGTCTTTCTCTCTGTCTGATCTCTTTCTCTTTCTCTCTGTCTGTCTGACTCTCTTTCTTTCTCTCTCCCTCTGTCTCTCTGTATGTCTGTCTCTCTGTGTCTCTGTGTCTGTCTTTGTCTCTGTGTCTGTCTGTCTCTGTGTCTGGCTCTGGCTCTCTCTGCTCTCCCTCACATCCTCCCTCTCTCCTATCTGTTTTTCTGCCCTTCTGTCTCTGTCTGTCTGTCTCCCTGTCTCTTCCCTCTTGCTCTCTTGCTCTCTTGCTCTCTTGCTCTCTGTCTCTTCTCTCTCTGTGTGTGTGTCCTTCTGTCTGTCTGTCTGTCTCTCTGTGTCCTTCTGTCTCTATCTCTGTCTCCCTCCCTCCCTCCCCTCCCCTCCTGTGTGAAGATATTCAACAGAGAAAGCCAAGCTATTCACAAGGAAATTCAAAAGCCCCATACCTCTGCATCTGCAGCTCTCATCTTCTCCAAAAAACAAGCACTTTGAAGATCTCTATAAAAGAAAAAAGATCATTAGGCTGCAGTGTGAAAGTAAAATAAGGAGAGGGTACCTTTATGTTTTGGACAACAAGAAGATCTTTTGATGATAAAGGAAGCCAACCCAAAGTTAACTACAGGGCAAAATGGATTTCCTTTTTAAGGGGGAAAAAAAACTATTCCAGACTTCTTCTTTTTTTAAAAAAAAACCCCATTCTTTAAATTTTTAAGAGAACTAATTTGGTGTGGTGGTTAAGGCACTGGCTAGAAATCAAGAAACCGTGAGTTCTAATCCTGCCTTGGGCATGAAAGCTGGCTTGGTGACTTCGAGCCAATCACCAGGAGATGGTGAATTCTAGTCCTTCCTTAGACATGAAATTTGGTTGGGTGACTTTGAACCCATTGGAGACTGGAGGCTAAAACATATAAAGATCAGCTGCTGGAGTTGGCTATCACTTGGGATATTGGTCACACCTGGAATTCTGCATCCAGTTTTGGTCGCCACTATATAAAAAAAAAGTTGTTGAGACTCTAGAAAGAGTGCAGAGAAGACCCTCGAAGATGATTAGAGGACTGGAGGCCAAAACATAGGAAGAACATTTGCAGGAATTGGGTGTGTCTAAGTGTAACGAAATTAGGGATCCGGTGACTCAGTGGCTAAGATGCTGAGCTTGTCGATCAGAAAGATTGGCAGTTTAGCGGTTCGAATCCCTAGCGCCGCGTAATGCAGTGAGCTCCCGTTACTTGTCCCAGCTTCTGCCAACCTAGCAGTTCGAAAGCGCTTAAAAAATGCAAGTAGAAAAATAGGGACCACCTTTGGTGGGAAGGTAACAACATTTTGTGCGCTTTCGGCATTTAGTCATGCCGGCCGCATGATCACAGAAATGTCTCCGGACAGCACTGGCTCTTCAGCTTTGAAACGGAGATGAGCACCCCCCACCCTAGAGTCAGGAATGACTAGAACATATGTGCGAGTGGAACTTTTACTTTAGTTTAATGAAAAGAAGGACTAGGAGTAACATGATAGCAGTGTTCCAATATTTGAGGAGTTGCCATAAAGAAGAGAGGAGTCAGCTATTCTCCAAAGCACCTGAAGGCCGGACAAGAAGCAATGGAAGGAAGCTAACAATGGAGAGAAGCAATCTAGAACTAAGGAGAAATACATATAAAAAGCTGAGTTATATGTAAAAAGCTGCAATATTATTTCCATTATTATCTTCTTCCCCACCTTTAAGGCCTTTATGCCAAAATAAGTCGCTCTCTTTTTAATAAACATCTCCAATTCGGTTTTTGTTTGTTTGGTTCTTCCTTGGTCTCCATCTGTTTCTTTTTTGCTTCCATTATTCTTTCTCTGTACTGTGCTTTTAACACTTAAGACCAAAAACCACCCTATATATCCAGTGGTGGGATTCAGCCAGTTCACATCTATTCAGGAGAGCCAGTTGTTAACTTTCTAAGTAGTTCAGAGAACCGGTTGTTGGAAGAAATCTCATTTTGGTTTTTTTTTCAACTTTACAGGGCTAATCCCGTAAAGAAGGCAGGAAGGAAACATTCTGGTGTTGTTTCTAGCCTATTCTTTGTTGCCCTGCGTACAGAAACTGCCTCTCTGATTAACGCTTATTACATTGTAAACAGCTAAGGCAAAGCACCCATCGACATGAGTGACGTTGAGTTGGCCATGCCCACACAGTCACATGACCACCGAGCCCCGCCTACCTAGCTGGTCATTAGGGCAGACAACCGGTTGTTAAATTATTTGAATCCCACCACTGTAACATATCCCATCCTACATTTCCCTCAACCTCCATTTCGCAACTTAAATCTTCATGGTTTGAACATGAAGGAGTGATGGGTAAATTGGATGAATCTTCTAGAAACAGGCTGACGTTAATATCTCGAATCAGATAAGTTGAAGCAATTAAACGCCTTTGCACCATATGAGATGTTTTATAGCTCAGCTTATAGGGTGGACTTACCTCCTCAGTTATTTTATGATTCACTGCACCGTATGAAAGCAGAAAAATCAGTAAATTTGGAAAGCAAATGAAGTGACTTGAGCAACTCCGACCAACCTTTAAATGACATTCCCCTCCCTGTAGCCCATTTAACTATACTCGTTTTGGTTTTATACTTTTAGTTTAGTTAGATTTATTTAATTTTATGGACTGTTTAGGCTGCCCAATTCCAGCTACCCTGCCATTTCTGACTATGTATAAAACTAAGGAGAAACTTCCTGAGAGCAATCAACCAATGGAATAGCTTTCCTTCAGAAGCTATGGGTGCTCCATCATTGGAAACTTTTGAAAAGAGATTGGAAAAACCGAAGGATCCTTTTTTCAGGAGGCAATTGTTTTTTTCTTTTCTTTTGAAGCCATTTTGCTTCTCATCCAAGAAGCTTCTTCAGCTCTGACAGGATAGTGGAGAAAACTAGATGCAGAACTCAGACCAGGGAATAGGAGAGAAGGAGAGTAATAGAGGTTTAATTGAAGAACAAGAATATGGAGGAAAAATAAACCGAAAGTGGAAAACAACTAGAGGATTTCACTGGAGTAAAATAGACTTAAGGGAGAAATAGGGAATGATAATTTGAATTAACTTTGAAGGGCAGTTAATGATATTGTAGATGTATTAAAAAGGAAATAAGTGGAAAATGGAAAATATGGAAAGAGAATAATTGAGCTGAAACTGGAACAGAATTATGATGTAAAATGGATTTACGGGAAGGAAAAAACCCCAGACAACACTTTGTTCATAAATATGTAGGTGTGACAAAAAAGAAAAAGAAAACTTGATATAAAAAAAGAAGAAGAAGAAGAAGAAGCATAAGAAGAAGAAGAAGAAGAAGAAGAAGAAGAAGAAGAAGAAGAAAGAAGCAGAAGAAGAAGAGAAGAAGAAGAAGAAGAAGAAGAAGAAGAAGAAGAAGAAGAAGAAGAAGAAGAAGAAAGAAGAAGAAGAAGAAGAAGAAGAAGAAGAAGAAGAAGAAGAGGAGGAGGAGGAGGAGGAGGAGGAGGAAGAGAAGAAGAAGAAGAAGAAGAAGAAGAAGCAGAAGAAGAAGCATAATAATAAGAAGAAGCATAATAATAAGAAGAAGCATAATAAGAAGCATAAGAAGAAGCAGAAGCAGAAGAAGAAGAAGAAGAAGAAGAAGAAGAAGAAGAAGAAGAAGAAGAAGAAGAAGAAGAAGAAGAAGCATAATAATAAGAAGAAGCATAAGAAGAAGAAGAAGCATAAGAAGAAGCAGAAGCAGAAGCAGAAGCAGAAGCAGAAGCAGAAGCAGAAGAAGAAGAAGAAGAAGAAGAAGAAGAAGAAGAAGAAGAAGAAGAAGAAGAAGAAGAAGAAGAAGAAGAAGAAGAAGCAGCAGCAGCAGCAGCAGCAGCAGCTTCCTGGATGAGAAGTGAAATGTCCTCAAAAGAAAACACAAAAGAAAACCCAGTTGCCTCCTGACATCCTTGGGACAACCACGACCTGAAAATCTCCATAGACTTCTAGCTAGACTGAGTCATCATTTATCTGAAATTGTATAGGGTCTCAAGCAGGAGGTTGGCTAGAAGACCTCCAAGGTCCCTGCCAACTCTGTTAGTCTATGTCATTCTAGGTTAACGCTATCTATGGATGTTCCCTTGAGGACTCCAGTATCCATCATCCCTGACTTCATAATCTCTATCAGGGGGAAGAAAACAGTTTGACCACGAGCAAGGCAGATGTCTTCTAGATGTAACAATATAGTCAGCTTTAGTGAATTGTGTTCAGTTTTGGTCACCATGATGTAGAAAAGATGTGGAGACTCTAGAAAGAATGCAGAGAAGAGCAAGAAAGATGATTAGGGGACTGGAGGCTAAAACATATGAAGAACGGTTGCAGGAACTGGGTATGTCTAGTTGAATGAAAAGAAGGACTAGGGGAGACATGATAGCAGTCTTCCAATATCTTAGGGGCTGCCCCAAAGAAGAGGGAGTCAAACTATTCTCCAAGGCACCTGAGGGTAGAACAAGAAGCAATGGGTGGAAGCTAATCAAGGAGAAGAGCAACTTAGAACTGGGGAGAAACTTCCTGACAGTTAGAACAATTAATCAGTGGAACAGCTTGCCTCCAGAAGTTGTGAATGCCCCAACACTGGAAGTCTTTACGAAGATGTTGGATACCCATTTGTCTGAGCCTAGGCAGGGGGTTGGACTAGAAGACCTCCAAGGTCCCTTCCAACTCTGCTATTGTATTGTATTGTATTGTGTTCATAAATAGTCACGCCCTACTCAAATCCTTAACAGATCCCTCCACAACAACGCAAGTTAAAATGTGTGTGTGTTTGTGTGCACCCCATGAACAGGCATTATTGGATGATAAGCCATGATCCTAGCCTTCTTTATTTTTATTATCCTGTTCACAGCAGTCAGACGGAAATGATGTCACGAGAGAGGCTGCTTATAAGCGATGCTGCAGGGTGAATGTATCTGGCATCCGCTTTAACAATAGTGATCTAAATTTTTCCTTTTGTTTGTTGTGTTTCTCCACTCAGGCAAAGCCCTTCATCTTAAACGCACAAGCATGCACGCACACAATCGCACACTAGCTTCTGTTTGAAAAGAGAGCTGTCAGGCATCTGTTTGGTGAGAAGAAACAGCTGCAGCAGCTGTGGCTTAGAAACATTATTTGCATTATGTACGGCTATTCTGAAGTTCAACAACTGGGTTGTTTTTTTGTTTTTTTTTGCCTTAAAAGACCGAGGGAAAGAGTGGATCAAAGAAATGAAGAATTTCAGACTGATAAAATGATACTTATTTAAAAACAACGCTTCTTCCTTGACACAATAGAGCTGGGGAGACTATCAAAATGTGAACGGTGGCACAGTTCCACTTCAAAATTTAGGCTTGTTTAAATTTGTCTGTGGAATTCCCCCAAACCAGGGGTTGGCAACCTTAAACACTCCAACAGCCACAAAGGTCCTAATCGGAAGCCCCCCCCCTTCAATTCTGGAGCCAACCGGAAGTCCAATTTCCCCACTGTCTCCTCCTAGCGTCCTTTTTTCCTCTACCTGTCCTAACCGAAAGTCCTAACAATTGTGGAGCTGGCCAGAAAACCCGCCCCTTGCCATAGAGTCTCCTCTTGGTGCATCCTGCTTCCCCCCATCAACCAGAAGGTCCTCTCAAAATTGTGGTGCCGACAGGGAGCCGCAGCAGAGGGATGAGAAAGACCCACATGCAGCTCTGGAGCTGTGGGTTGCTGACCCCAGGCTAATAATAATATTCGTCATCATCATTTAAAAAAAAAACAGATTCGAATCCTCAGCGCCGCATAACGGAGTGAGCTCCCGTCACTTGTCCCAGCTTCTGCCAACCTAGCAGTTCGAAAGCATACAAAAATGCACGTAGAAAAATAGGAACCACCTTTGATGGGAAGGCAACAGCATTCCGTGCACCTTCGGGAGTTGAGTCATGCCGGCCACATGACCACGGAGACGTCTTCGGACAGTGCTGGCTCTTTGGCTTTGAAATGGAGATGAGCAGCGACCCCTAGAGTCAGGAACGACTAGCACAGCAATGGCAAACCTTTTTTGGCTCGTGTGCCACAAGTGGGGGGAGCGCAGGGGGGTCGTGTGTGGGCGTGCCGCACACATAATGCAATGCGCTCCCCCCCAGTGTGCATGCGCGCACAGCAGGTCTCCCCCCCCATTTTTACATGCTTTTTTCGCCCTCCCCAAGCTCCAGAGGCTTTATAGGAGCCTGGGGAGGGCGAAAAGAGCCTCCCCTGCCCCCCAGAGGCTCTCCGGAGGCTTCAGGGATCGTCCGGAGGCTTCCCTGACGCCTTTGGAATGCGTAAAACGACCCTTCGAGACGATCCCTGAAGCCTCCGGAGAGCCTCTGGGGGGCAGGGGAGGCTCTTTTCGACCTGCCCAGGCTCCTATAAAGCCTCTGGGGCCTGGGGAGGGCGAAAAATGGCTTTTAAAAATGGTGAACTCAGCTGACAGGGCAGCGCCTCACGTGCCCTGACAAATGGCTCCGCGTGCCACCTGTGGCACCCGTGCCATAGGTTCGCCATCCCTGGACTAGCAGATATGTGTGAGGGGAACCTTTATCTTTACCTTTTTATATAACGGAGGCAGTGTCAGCTTCAACAGATCCTTCTGACAGAAGTAAGGAGCGCATTCTTCAGCCATGCTCTTCATAGAGAGACAAGTGGTTTGTTCCCTGACAACATTTGCCAAAGTCAAGAGGATGTTGTGTCACAGCCACCCAGTTGTCCTGCAGCATCTCCCTCTGGAGCAATGGTTGAAGAGAGTCTGAGAAACAGAACAAAGGAATAAAAAAAAATGTCACTTGAGCTTCATTCTCGGAAATGAAGGAGGCATCTTGACTTCTGAGCCTCCGTTGAATCTTCAACAAAGGGAAACTTCCCTCCAGGGACTGGCCCAGCCTTAATAACAGAGGGGGGAAAAACAACTTTTGAATTTGGGATTTTAGATTGGGCTGGATTAGAAAAATGTGGTAGATTTTTAAGAATGAGAGATTCGCCCAGCCAAGGGAGGAAGGAAAGCAAAAAGAAAGGAGGGAGGGAAAAAGGGAGGGAGGGAGGAAGGAAGGAAGGAAACCAAAAGAGAGATAAGGGAGGGAGGAAAAAAGGAAGAAAGGAATGAGAGAAAAGGAGATGCAAGGGAGGGAGGAAGGAAAGGTAATGGAGGGAGGAAAAAAGGATGGAGAGAAAAAGAGATGCGAGGGAGGGAAGGAAGAAAGAAGAAAGGAAGGAGAGATAGAGGAGAAGGCGGGAGGAAAGAAAAGAAAGAAAGAAATGAGAGAGAAAAGCAAGGGAGGGAGGGAGGAAGGAAAGGTAATGGAGGGAGGAAAAAAGAAGAAAGGAAAGAGAGAAAAAGAGATGTGAGGGAGGGAATGAAGGAAAGGTAAGGGAGGGAGGAAAAAAGAAGAAAGGAAGGAGAGAGAGAGAGGAGAGGACGGGAGGGAGGAAAGAAGGGAGGGAGGAAAAATGGAAGGAAGGAAACAGAAAGAGAGGCGAGGGAACAAGGAAAAAGGGAGAAAGGGAGAGAAATAAAGGGGAGGGAAGAAAAGGAAGGAAAGAAAGAAAGAAAGAGAAAGAAAGAAGAGAAAGAAAGAAAGAAAGAAAGAAAGAAAGAAAGAAAGAAAGAAAGAGAGAGAGAGAGAAAATAGAAGCAAGGTGACGGAGGGAAAGAAGGAAGAGACAAGAATAGAGGGCAGAGGGTGGGAGGAAGAGATTTCTACTTTGGCTGTGCTTTGCTTGCATCTACCATTATTCTCTTGGCTTTTATCAAGAGGAAAAAGAAAACATTGATGCTAAGAATGCGGCCTGGGTCTGTCTCAAAAGCTTTTTTATCCCCAAGCAATCGGGCTGATCCCCCCACCCCGCACCCCCCAGAACCTGGAGCAATATCAGCGGCAATGAGACCATTCAACTTCCTCAAAAAAGGCTGGCGAATTCATTGCAGGAGGTGGATTTTTTTTCCTGTCGCTTACCAAACATCTGACGGGAAAATGGCTGCTTTTTTTTCCAAGGCGGTAGAACAGGTGGGAAATGACCTGTATGGAGGATACGTTGACAGGCACAGTGGGGGATTTCATTACACCTCCGGATTTGACTGGCACAAGCAGCTCTCCCTCACCTCCGCCGAGCGCTCGGAATTGAATCTGTAAATGTTAATCAATATTTCAGGCCTATTAAATAAAGAAAGGCATTGTGGAAATCAAAGCGCTAATGGCTAGCGTGGGGCTCGGCGAAAAGGCCCTCTCCCTGCTGGAAATCTTGTCAGGCGCCAAAGAGCAAATATTTTAATAAAACAATTATCTTGATCATATCAAACCCGCTCTGTTGTGAGTACACCGTTTGCGGCCAAGTTTTTTTCTTCTTCTTCTGCTTCTTCTGATTGTTGTAACGCCTCTCGCTCAAAAAAAGAGAAGGAATTTCAAAGAAGACGGGAGGGAGGGCGAACGGAGGCAGGGAAGAAAGAGGCAGGAGGTGTAGTGGAGGCAGAATCCGAGATGTTGTTTGGCATTGGAGTCTTTGGAGTCATGGGGATGACATGCAAAGGAGAAATTAGAAGTTTTAGCGGGCGGAGGGGGGAGGCGAGAGGGGGAAAAAGGTTCTCCCGGATGGTCCCCCATTTGAAAAAAAAAGTGTTCTTGTAGAGCTGGAAATGGAAGGGAAACAAGAAGGAACGGAAGCATTCAAATGAAGAAACAAGCAGGAAGATGGAAGGATGGAAGGATGGATGGATGGATGGATGGATGGATTGGATGGATGGATGGAAGGAAGGAAGGAAGGAAGGATGGAAGGATGTGGGTGGATGGGTGAATGGGTGGGTGGGTGGATAGATGGATGGGTGGGTAGGTGTACGTAAGGAAGGAAGGAAGGAAGGACGTGGATGTAAGGAAGGAAGGAAGGAAGGAAGGAAGGAAGGAAGGAAGGAAGGAAGGAAAGAAGGGGTAGGTGGAAGGGTGAATTGATGGGTGGGTGGGTGGGTGGAAGTAAGTAAGTAAGTGGATGGATGGATAGGTGGGTGAGTGGGTGGATGGATGAATGGAAAGAAGGAAGTCAATAGGTGGATGGCAGATGGAAGGGGATGGATGGGTGGGTGGGTGGATGGAAGGGTGGATGGATGGATGGATGGATGGAAGGAAGGAAGTGGGTGGGTGGATGGATGGAAGGAAGGAAGGAAGGAAGTGGGTGGGTAGATGGATGGAAGGGTGAGTGATGGATGGAAGGCTGGATGGAAGGGTGATGATGGATGGAAGGGTGGGTGGGTGGATGGAAGGAAGGAAGTGAATGGATGGATGGATGGGTGGGTGGGTGGGTGGGTGGGTGGGTGAGTGAGTGGATTGATGGATGGACAGACAGAAACATATAGAAACTCAATGAATATTTCCCAGTCATATCTACCTGGCCCACAAAAGCAGGGAGACAGGGAACCATGAATGTCCCTTATTTTAATGAGGACCTGCTCATGGGACCAAGAAGAAGTGCCTTCTCCATGGTGGCTTCCTCCCTCTAGCTATTTCTACTTCTAAAATACATGCAGAAGATGATTTTAGCATACACAATATGTGGAACATCATCCTCCACAATGTCAAAAGTTTTTCCTGCATCTTGGAAAAACCACCTGGATTTGATCAGTATGGACAACACTGAACGGACTTCGCATTGGCCATGTTAGATACAATACAATACAATACAATAGTAGAGTTGGAAGGGACCTTGGAGGTCTTCTAGTCCAACCCCCTGCCTAGGCAGGAAACCCTATACCGTTTCAGACAAATAGCTATCCAACATCTTCTTAAAGACTTCCAGTGTTGGGGCATTCACAACTTCTGGAGGCAAGCTGTTCCACTGATTAATTGTTCTCACTGTCAGGAAATTTCTCCTCAGTTCTAAGTTGCTTCTCTCCTTGATTAGTTTCCACCCATTGCTTCTTGTTCTACCCTCAGGTGCTTTGGAGAATAGTTTGACTCCCTCTTCTTTGTGGCAACCTCTGAGATATTGGAATAATGCTATCATGTCTCCCCTAGTCCTTCTTTCTCTTAAGCTAAACATACCCAGTTCCTGCAACCGTTCTTCATATGTTTTAGTCTCCAGTCCCCTAATCATCTTTGTTGCTCTTCTCTGCACTCTTTCTAGAGTCTCCACATCTTTTTTACATCGTGGCGACCAGAACTGAATGCAGTATTCCAAGTGTGGCCTTACCACCATGCGCAGATGTCGTCCGTAAGTGGGCCAAAATACCATCACCAAATTGTGACTGCGGGGCTGAAAAACCAACTATCCAACATATAGTGCCAAAACAGAGTTTACAGTACAACAGAGACTTTGCTGATTTACTGGCTGCGACAAAAGAAGCAAACAATTATATCTTTCATCTAGACATATGTTTACAATATTTCAGATTCTTTGTATTTTTATCCCCTGCGTTTTAAATCGAAACGTGACGTGAATGTGCCATACAATGAATAAATATGGCATCGCATCCCAACGTCATCCCAATGAAGATAAAGATTGGCACCCGCTTTCATATGTTTCTCACCCAGTGCTGAAGACCTGGTTTTGCCAACGGAGGGGTGTGTGTGTGGGGGGGGCTCATTTGATTGTTGCCGCTAGATAAGATAGGATAGCTTTTGTTGTCATTATTTTTACTGCGAGAACACTGGCCCACATTCAACGTGGAATTCTGTTGCCTGATCTTCAAGACAAAGTGTATATCTACCCAAACACATCCATAACACAGTATACACATCACTGTTCATTCTGAATACATAACAGAAAGAGGAAACTTGAGAATTCACAAGGTTGATGCTGTATGGAACAAAACTGTGATTGAATCTCAATGTTCTGCTTCGGCAGTAGTGGGATACGACCGGTACGCCCCGGTACAAGTGTACCGGAGCCTGCTGGGAGCACCAGGTACTATTCTAGTATGGTGCTCCAGAGGGCCCACCCGCCTGCCCTCCTTACCTGTATTTGAGCCGATCAGGGCTTATGCCCAAGCGCACAGAGCGTACGGTGCCTGCGCGATGCTCCGCCATCGTGAAGTGTCGCGGGCGGAAATTACGCATGCACGTGCTACGCGCGGTGGTGGACGCCCAGCCCCATTGCACCGTACCGGTTGCACCGGGATCCGGAACCCACCATTGCGCTTCGGATTTGATGAAGCCCCCTCCCAGAAGGTAACAAGGAAACCGGGTCATGAAGAGGATGTGTAGCAACCGAGTCAGTCCTGCAGATCCTACTCAAGCGTCGCTTGTGTGCCGTGTCCTGGATCGAAGGAAGTGAAATACCAATAATCTTCCCTGCCGTCCTCACCACTCTCTGCATTGCCTTCCTGTCCGAAAGAGTAAGGCTTTCAAACCAGACACTAATGCAATATGACAGGATGCTCTTGATTGTCCTTCCGTAGCCGTGATGGCAAACCTATGGCACGCATGCCACAGGTGGCACGCAGAGCCATTTCGGAGGGCACGCGAGGCGTTGCCCTATCAGCTCCAGCACGCATGCATACACTGGCCAGCTGATTTTCGACCTTGATTTTCGGCTGTTTTTCACTCTCCAGAGGTTTCCCTGAAGCCTCCAGAGGGCAAAAAACGCCCCAACACGCAAACCGGAAATTCGGGAATGGACTTTTAGTTTGCACATTGGGCTGTTTATTGCCCTCCGGAGGCGTCAGGGAAGCCTCCTGAAGTCTCTGGAGGAAGAAAAACAGCCCAATGGGCAATGCGGATGACCATTCCCAAACTTCTGGTTTGCATGTTGGGCTGTTTTTCACCCACCTCAGGTTCCTAGAAAGCCTCTGGAGCCTGGGGAAGGCGAAAAACAGACCTACCAGTCCCACTGGAAGTCAGAAAACGGGCTGTTTCTGTCCCTCGAAGGGCCTCCCGGGAAGCAGGGGAGGCCATTTTTGCCCTCCTCAAGCTCCAAGAAAGCTATGCGCGCATCCGTGCACACGATAGCGCATGCGAGCGTGCTTTTGGCCCCCCCAGGTGAAAAAGGTTTGCCATCACTGCTCTTTAGAAAGTGGTTAGGACAGGGGAAAAGGACATCAGCAATAGCACTTAGACTTGTATACCGCTTCAAAGTTCTTTACAGCCCTAAGAGGTTTACAGAGTCGGCATATTGCCCTCAACAATCTGGGCCCTCCTGCCCGGAATCGCAAAAATATTGGAAAAGAATCTGGAAGTGGGCACAAGAAATTACGGGGGAACAAATAAAGTATAAACCCGAAACCTTTTTACTAGGAATAATTAAAGGGAACTACACACAAAAAATTAAATATCTACTAACACATATATTAACTATAGCTAGAATTGCCTTTGCCCAATGCTGGAAGCAAAATAATACACTGCCAGACGAATTAGTGATAAAAAAAACCTTGGAGTACGCAGAGATGGACAAACTAACTCAAAAATTACAGGACAAAGAAGAATCGGAATACTACGAAATTTGGAATAAGTGGTATGAATGGTTGGATAATAAGAAAAACAATTAAGCCGAAAACAATATACATAAATAAACATAGAACTGTATATAAAAGTAGGTAAATATGTTAAATATCATAAAAATGTATAGATAAGATGACATAAGGATTGTAATATATGGTAAAGAGAGGAAAACATACATAGATACGACGATGTAACATTGTACAAACTGTTGATATAAAGATTGTAATATGTGATAAAAAGACAAAAACAATAAAAAAATTATTAAAAAAAAAAAACCAATCTGGGCCCTCATTTTACTGACCTCAGAAGAACGAGACAACCTCGAGCCTGGTCAGATTCAAAGTGCTGATAGTCACCAGTCAGCAGAAGTAGCGAGTGCACCAGTGCACCAGCACAGCTGTTAGCCAGGTGGGAGGGTTGATTGGGGTTCATTTTGGGTTTTTTGGAGGATTTTATATTTGTAAGCCATTGGAGATACTGAGAATGAGTTGGGCAGCCATATAAACTTTCTCCAATAAAGAAAATCTCCAAGTCCTTTATGATTTTAGACACTTCCAACAGATCCTCCTTCAGTTGTGTTCTTTCAAGCGAAGGACTTACCAACTTTGGAGAGTTTTCTCAGGAGGGAATTATCCAAAATGCTGCATCACTGGAGGTTTTTAAGATGAGATTGGACAGCCATTTGTCTGGGTTGGTATAGCATCTCCTGCTCAGGCAGGGGGTTGGAGTAGATGACCTCCAAGGGTCCCTTCCCGCTCTGTTCTTTTCTTACCATTTTGGCTGCTGTCTCCTTCATTCTCTTCCCAGCTCTGTTGTATCAAATACCATATTTTTCAGAGTATAAGACGCACCTTTTTCCCTCAAAAAAGAGGCTGAAAATCTGGGTGCGTCTTATACACTGAATACAGCATTTTTTGCTTCCAGAAACCCTGCCCCCTTCACCAAAATGGCCGTGCAGAGCCTTTAGGAGGCTTTCAGAGAGCTCATGGGGGCTGGGGAAGGCAAAAGTGTGGAAAAATCGGGCCATTTTTTGGTCAATTTTGCCCCCCCCAGCCCCAGGAGCACTCTGTAAGCCCCCTAAAAGCTATCCATGCCCTCTTTTTTTGACAAAAAACGGGCCCGTTTTTGCAAAAAAATGGGCCATTTTTGTTCATTTTTGCCTCCACCCCCACCCCACAGGAGCACTCTACAAGCCTTCTAAATGCTATTCATGCCCTTTTTTTAAAAGGGGGGGGGGGCGTTTTCGTGAAAAATGGGTCGTTTTGGGGAGGTTTGCAGAGTGCAAAACCTTTTTAAAAAAATTTGCCTCTTCAAAACCTTGGTGCGTCTTATAGTCCGAAAAATATGGTAGGCCAGCCAAAACGGAGGCAGAGTTTCGCTTTGTGCTTGTGTCATTGCAAAAAGGTGTTTAAACGCATTCAGACATTCCATACGCACTCACACATCCTGTATATACTGTTTAATCGCTATCGGTTATCAAAGCTCTACGGCTCAGCTCTCTCTTTCACACTTCATACAGTGCAAAAGTAGGTGAGATTTGGGAGTTGTTGGTTTTTTTTTCTCTTTTCACAGATTTATTCCTGAAATTTCCCCAAGGAGAGGAAAGTTACAAAAATGAGACAGACGTGCGATTTCAAGTGAATCGTATGCAGCAAGATACGGGATGGACCATTGCTGGTAGCACAAGCAGACATAAATCCATGCAGATATCTTACACAGGTAGGGACGCGGAGGCTCAGTGGCTAAGTCACCGCGCTTGTCGATCAGAAAGGTCAGCAGTTCAGCCGTTCAAATCCCTAGCACCATGTAACAGAGTAAGCTCCCGTGACTTGTCCCAGCTTCTGCCAACCTAGCAGTTCGAAAGCAGGTAAAAAATGCAAGTAGAAAAATAGGAACCACCTTTAGTGAGAAGGTAACAGAGTTCCATGCACCTTCAGCATTTAGTCATGCCGGCCACATGACCACGGAGACGTCTTCGGACAGCGCTGGCTCTTCGGCTTTGAAATGGAGGTGAGCACCGCCCCCTAGAGTCGGGAACGGCTAGCACATATGTGCAAGGAGAATCTTGACCTTTATCTTACAAAGAATCCCACAGTCCCTGAAAGCAAAGACAAAAATGGAAGGAATGTGGAAATGAACACTCTCTGTGTTGAGATGAAGAATTGTAACGTGTAATGTGTACCATGGATATAAAGGAAGGGTTATAAGGTGGAAGTAGAGTGAACAAACCACAATCATTCATTTTTTTTCTTTTCTTTATTTATTTACTATGCTGCCTTTATTATTTTTTTGAAACAACGTAAGGCGGCAAGCTGATTAAATGCTACTTCCCCCACCTATTGTCCCCATCTGAGATGAGTTTCATTGTGGGGTTGACTCTCCCAAAGTCACCTAGCCAGCTTTCATGGCTAAGGCATGACTAGAAGGCATAATATTATTTCATCTACTCATCCATTCTAACATTACCAGTGGCAGCCAGTGGAATTCTGCTTCCTTGGCAGGTAGTCCTCGATTTATAACCATTCATTTAGTGACTGTTCAAAGTTACTGGAAGTTGCAAAGATCAAAGAGACTGGATAGCCACCTGTCTGAAATGGTCTAGAATCGCTTGCTCGAGCAAGTGGTTGGACTAGAAGACGTCCAAGGTCACTTCCAGCTCTATTCCGATTAACCCCAGAGTGATATGGATCCCATCCAGTGGATGGTCTCATTATGTCACCAGAGTGATGGGGATTTCTTGGTTTTGTACTGGAGTTTGATCTGTTCTGACCCAGGCTTCCTTAGAAAGCAAGAAGCAGAATCTTGGTCCTGACAAAACCCCTTTTATTTACGCAGCTGTGAATTCCTTTCATTCACAGTCAGCAAGGCTTAGCAAACAGTCTTTCCGAGGAATGTTTATCCACACGCACCTTATCTCGCTTGGAGAGCTGCCAGATAACTAGCTTCCAAACACAGGGCAAAGCAAACCTTGGCACAGAGTGTCTTAAAGTCACAAACAGAACTTTCCACTCTTGACATGACCGAAGGAACACATTGTTTTCTGCAAAAGCCCACTCCCCATTTGCTCCTTTTTTTTATTCCTATGGGAGGGGCCAATCACCTCCAAGGTGTGGCTTTACTCCTAAGTTCACCCTGCTTTCTTAGTTGTTCCTGTCTTCTGGCAGCTCTGTGCATGTGCACACTGGGAACAGACCATGGGTGGGTTCCTGCCAGTTCTAACCTCTTCTATAGAAGAGGTTCCACAAATCTACAGTGCCGTTTAGAACCGGTTCCAGCTCCCTCTCCCCGCCCGTCTGCACATCATCAAGATAAAGAGCAAGAGGAGGAATTCTGGGAGTTGAAGTCCACAGTCTTAAAGCTGTCAAGTTTGAACACCCCTAGGGATTCTTTTCTAAAGGGTTAGGGGTGCGAGGGTCTTGTAACTTGACAGCTTTAAGACTTGCATGCTTCAAATGCCAGAGTTTCTGAGTCAACATTTTGGTTGCTAAGCAAGAGCATTGTTAAGTGAGTTTCACCACATTTTACAAGTTGGCCACGCCCACTCAGTCACATGGCTGGCAAGCCATTACCACCCGGTCACATGGCCAGCAAGCCACTCCCACCTGGTCACATAGCTGCCAAGCCACTCCCACAAAGCAGGCCACACCTACAGAAGAGGTTCTAAATTTTTTTGAAACCCACCACTGGAACAGGCTCCAGCTGTTCTTCTGCCTCACTGCTGAGTAGCTCCCTCTCTGCCTCCAACGCGGATCCGTTGTCTGAGCTTTCCACAGTCCCCAGGACTGGCCCATGTTCCTCCGCAACCTTCTCACTATCCGACTCTGCTGCCAGCTATGCTGGCCGCCGGTGGGCCACAAAAAAATCTTTGTAAGCCGTCCGGAGTCACTGAGAGTCAGTTGGACAATCCTGTAGCTTTTCTTAATAAACAAATAACCTTCACACTCCCCCATACCCAATGAGGTCCCTTCTGTTCAGCTTTGAGAGAGCTGTTACAGTGACGGATCGATAAACAGACAGTCCCCACCCTCTTTTCATAATTTCTTTGGCACATTCTGTCGGGAATAAAAATTGAACAAGAAGCCAAAGTTCTCCCCGCAACACAGCAGAAATCCGCTCCACAGACTCGGCAAAGGGCGCCTAATCCTTCCCTTTAAAAAAGTGCTGAATTTTTAATTTTAAGTCTGCCATTAAAGCGCACCATGATTAATCTGCCAATTAAATCTTGCAGCTTAAGTCAGAATGCATTTTGATCGTAGGGGAGCAAGAGGAAGCTGGCAGCGTCCCTCCCGCTCTCCGAAATACACACGCTCTCTGGGGATATACAAAATATTCGGCGCTGCTGGAGATCACAAATGCAGTTCTGAAAGACCAGTTTGTCCTCCTAGGCTGGTAAAAAGAAAGAAAGAAAGAAAAATGCCACATTCTGAAAACCACCCACAAGAGCGTTTCCGTTTTGGGAGGGAGAAATGCAGAATTCCATTTGTTCCCGACAGCTTGTATGCGGTTTAACATTTAGGCAGTTCCCATTCAGACATGAATTAATGAAAGGAAGGCCAGGAACAAATGATGAGGATTATTTCTTCTTGCCTAGCATAAATTAACGGGATGGGACAGCTTTCTCTGAAGGCCTCATCCAACTAAGGCACATTTTGATGGAACCTCAAGTCCAATTGCCAGTGAATCATTCTAGAACCGGTTGAATTTCTCACTGAATAACATCAAAGGAACGGTGTGTATCTTAAGAAAAGGACAGAGAAGATGTTGGTGTTTTTCCTTTAAGAAAATGTTTGAATGCTCATGTTCTTCCTTTAAAAATGTCTATGGAGATTCTCAGTCATCCAGATCTCGATTGTCCCAAAGGTGCTTTTTTCCCAGCGGCAACAGGACTTTTCGGCTTTTCTTTGAAGATGTTTCGCTTCTCATCCAAGAAGCTTCTTCAGTTCTCACAGGATAGTGGGGAATGGAAGGACTGATACTCTTTGCAGACTAGCTGGTCATTTGCATCCTTTTAGAAGGTCTTTGAAGCAGGGTCACCCGAGCGGTGCAAGTGGTTCCTGTAGGGCAATGGAAGGATTTATATCCCTTGCAGACCAGTGGTGGATTTCAAATTATTTTACTACCGGTTCGCGTGTACGCAGAAGCTTACAGGCGGGTGGACGGAGCCTCCGGCCGCCACCACAACCAGTTTGTCTGATCCAAGGCGAATGGGCAGAAACTCACCTCTGTTGCAGACAGCTGGTCATTTGCATCCTTTTCGAGAGTCGTTGAGGCCACTTGGAGGTTTATCAGTGTCCTCAAAGTCACCTTAGTGGTGCAAATGGGTGTGGAACTTTCTTGGAACTGCTGGAAGGATTGTTGCTTTTTTAGCTGAGGAGAGGAGAGAAGAAAGGGAAGAAGGATAAGGGTAGGAGGAGAGAGAGAGAGAGAGAGAGAGAAAGAGAGAGAGGAAGAGAAGGAAAGAGAGAACTGTCTATATCCCTGATTGGAGTAGAATAACAGAGTATAATAACAGAGTTGGAATGACCTTCACCAATTAGAATAGAATAGAATAGAACAGAACAGAACAGAACAGAATAGCAGAGTTGTAAGGGACCTTGGAAGTCTTCTAGTCCAACCTCATGCTCAGGCAGGAGACCCTATATCATTTCAGTCAAATGGTTGTCCAACATCTTCTTAAAGACTTCCAGTGTTGGGGCATTCACAACTTCTGGAGGCAACTTCTGTTCCACTGATTAATTGTTCTGTCAGGAAATTTCTCCTCAGTTCTAAGTTGCTTCTCTCCTTGCCTTGTTTCCATCTATTCCTTCTTGTCCTGCCTTCGGGTACTTTGGAGAATAGCTTGACTCCCTCTTCTTTGTGGCAGCCCCTGAGATAGTGGAACACAACGCAAGTCTTGTTCTTTCATGCTAATTCAGGTTGGGATAATGTTGAAGTGTTTCTCTCATGAAATTTGCAAAGACTGATGATAATCGGGCCTCCTTCTGATAGATTCTCAAGAAGGAGAGCTGTTCCACTGATTCATTGTTCTAACTCTCCATTAATTGTTCTAGTTTAGAAGTATTATGGGGGTGGTCAGTGGTGAAATCTAAAAAAAATTTCCTACCAGTTTTGAGGTGGCGGCTTGGTGGTGGTGGCGGTCATGTGACAGGGTGGGCGTGGCTATGTAGTCATGTGACTGGGGGGTTCAAAAGTCAGAAACTCACTTTAACGATGTCCTGCTGGAGCAGGGGATTGGACTAGATGACCTCCAGGTCCCTTCCAGCCCTGGATTGCTGTACTCTTTCAAGGTATCTTCTGAAGTTGAGTCTTGTGTCAGGTTTGTGGTCCTTCCTCCCTCCCCTTTTTCCTCCCTCCCTCCCTCCCTCTCTTTCTTCTTTCTTTCTTTCTCCCTCCCCTCCCTTTTTTCTCCCCTCCCTTCTCCCTCCCTCCCTCCTTCTTTCTTTCTTTCTTTCTTTCTTTCTTTCTTTCTTTCTTTCTTTCTTTCTTTCTTTCTTTCTTCTTTCCTTCCTTCCTTCCTTTTTTTCTTTCTCCCTCCCCTCCCTTTTTTCTCCCATCCCTTCTCCCTCCCTCTTCCTTCCTTCCTTCCTTCCTTCCTTCCTTCCTTCCTTCCTTCCTTTCTTTCTTTCACAGCACCCCCACCCCCTGCTTTTGGCCTAGCAGGCCTTAGGGAAGCCTCCTGGGAACAAAAACAGACCTCAAATGCTAAAAAAAATGTTCCTAACATTGCGCAGCACATCTGATCGTCGTAACTTTTTTTTTCTTTGTTAAGCATTTTTTTTTATACTACCGGTAAAACAGGATTAACCCATTAGCAGCAGAGCTCACCACATTGCCCAATCTCCTAAGGACATTGCATTAGAGTCCAAGCTTCAACCAAACTTATCTCAGACAAACATGACCCCACATGGCCCCATGAGAGTCTGACAACAGCCAATAGAATACATGTTCTTGCACAGGAACAGGAAGCTCAAGTGCAAAGCCCGGGAGAAGGTATAAAACCCTCACTCTCCACTCCATGTGGTCAGTTGCCCAGAACCACTCACGTGCTTCTGCTTCACAATTAAACCTTATTTCCAATCAGCCTCCATGTTTTCAGTGTCTTTTTCGTGGCTTGGAATGGAACCAGATGGATATTTTTTCCAACAATGCCAATACAGAACTGTGGATCTCCAATAACCTCTTTTTTATATTAGCTATTGCCAAATGGGGGAAAAAAGGGGGAAAAAAGGCACTTGTTAACCAGCAGTTACAACCTAGGCACCTTCTTGATCCTATTTCTGAGTGTAAAATTATGTAAGCTTAGGGTTGCTATGGTGACTGGGGGGGGGGAAGTCCAGATTATTGATGCTTAGACATAAAAACTTCAGTTCCCCTGCAAATCAGCCATCCTATATATTAGAAAAAAATCTCCCATGAATCATCTTACAATTCTCTTCTTCATCTGCCTTCGGTACAATGTTTTGCTATTAAAGAAAAGCATATTCCCCAAGGAGTCCCCGGGTATATTGATTGAAATAGTAAGGAGAAGGAGGAAGTGTTGCGGGATTATCAACCCCAAAGAAAGTCAGCTTCCATTTAACAAAATATTATGCAGGAGAGCCCATCCAGCAAGAGGGCTCCAAGTTTTATAACTTTCTTCAAGCAAGGATGCTCCATAAGGCTCTCCTGCCGTTGGAATCATGCACCCTCTGAACCTCAATCTCCTTAGGGACAAAGGTCAGCATGTCTAAAGAAGTTGTGGAAGTCAAGGTGTTTTCCTTATTTTGAAAAACATTTAAAAAAACTAGGAAAGGAAGATGGGGGAAAGAAGAAAGAGGTAAGGAGAGGAGGATGGAAGGGAGAGAAAGAGAAGGAGAGGGGGTAGGAAGGGGAAGAGGAAGAGCAGGAGAGGAGGAAAGAAGAAAGTAGAGAAGAGAGGGAGGGAGGGAGAAAAGAAAGGGAAAATAAGGTGGTGTTACAACAGGAGGAAGGAATAGTAAATAAAACAACCCGAACTGTATATTATAACCTATTAAATGAAATAACAAATGTATAAGAATGACAAATTGCAAAACTAGCCTCATGGTTCAGGCATCAAACTAGAAACCAGGAGTTTCAGAAACACCAACCTGAGCAAACCATATGGATAAGGACCACTGGAGAGGGGCTAGGACAACTTGCTGTGGCCAATGGCACAGCCAACTCACCACAGCCAACTCGCCATGGTCAATTCTCCGTGGGGAAACTCACTGTGGCCAACTCAATATGGCCAACTCATCGCAGCCAACTAGCGATGGCCAACTTCTCATGGCCAACTCACCACAGCCAACTCACCATGGCCAATTCACTATGGGGCATCTCAACTCTTTGCTTCAACTTGTAGGGAGTCCTCATTTATTGATTGCAATTAGGACCAGTAAATATAAACAGCATCCTAAAAAGCAGAGACATCACCCTGCCAACGAAAGTGCCGATAGTTTTCCCCGTTGCAATGGATGGCTATGAAGGTTGAACCATAAGGAAGGCTGAGCACCAAAGAATTGAGGCTTCTGAACTTTGGTGCTGGAGAAGACTCCTGCAAGTCCCTTGGACTGCAAGGCGATCCAACCGGTCAGTCCTAGAGGAGATCAACCCTGACTGCTCTTTAGAAGGCCAGATCCTGAAGATGGAACTCAAGTAATTTGGCCACCTAATGAGAAGGAAGGACTCCCTGGAGAAGAGCCTCATGCTGGGAACGATTGAGGGCAAAAGAAGAAGAAGGGGACGACCGAGAATGAGGAGGCTGGCTGGAGTCACCAAAGCAGTCGGCGTGAGCTTAAATGGACTCCAGAGGATGGTAGAGGACAGGAAGGCCTGGAGGAACATTGTCCATGGGGTTGTGAAGGGTTGGACATGACTTCACAACTAACAACAAAAGGACTAGTAACTCTATTGCTAAACAAAGTGGTCCCTAAGTAGAAAAATCATCTGTTCACCCTCACCCTTTGGAAGGCTCACCTTAGATCTGGGATAATTAACAAGAAGGGGGATTAATGTCTTTATTTACATTCATCAGAGAGGATTTTTTTCCTCTTTCTTTCCCTACTTCCCCTTCTATCTTTTTCATTTGTATTTTACATTAGGATAATCTCAATAAAATTAATAAAAGAAGGACAAGAAAGCCCTTGAGGCTCATTTTGAAGCTGCAGAATTGTTCATGTTCTGATCCATTTTCCTTCCTGAAATTTCGTAGCCCTTCAGAATTCAGCTAGCAATAACATTTGCCATGTTATGCAAACAATACGCATGAAAAACATAAATGTATTTAGCGGTAATGACTTGAAACCGTAGTGATTTTTTTTAAAAAAAAAACACACATCGAACGGATTCAGAAATAGGGTGAACTGTATTAAAGAGCAAGAAAGTGAGAAATTGAAATTAACAAATCCACTCCCCCATGGTAGTTATTAGTTCAAGAGAGAGGTCATTAAATCAGGCTGGTCATTAACTCAAGAGGAAATATTAAAGTCTCTTGACTTTAATATTCCAAACGCTCCAATTGCTTTTATTAGCATTCACTCAGGAGGCAGTGAGTTCGATTCTAAGTAGAGGTAGATATTTTTCTCTCTGAGCACACTGGGAAAATATCAGTGGTGGGTTCTTACCGGTTCAGACCGGTTCGACCGAACCGGTAGTGGTTTGGCAGCCTGGGTCGCTGGAACCAGCAGTGACCCAGGCATGATACGCCCCCAAACCAGTTCCCTGGGCAGCGCAGTAGGTGGCGCCATATTGTTTTTTGTTTCTGCACATGCGCAGAGCAATTTTTATTGCACTGCATGTGTGCGTGCAATGCACCCAGGAGCGAACTGGCAGTAGTCACTGCCGGAACCCACCCTTGGAATATATCTGCTGAATATAACTCCACATTGGCGACAAGAAGGGCATCTGGCCAGTAAATACTAAGCTCCATTCAGTTGCCCAGACTTTACCCCACAAGGGATTCTGGGGTTGTTAAAAGAGGAGGGATAGGATAATTAAGTGGGTAGGGCAGGGGTGTCCAAACTTGGGAACTTTAAGACTTGTGGACTTCAACTCCCAGAATTCCCCAGCCAGCCATGCTGGCTGGGGAATTTTGGGAGTTGAAGTCCACAAGTCTTAAAGTTCCCAAGTTTGGACACCCCTGGGGTAGGGGAACAACTCTGAACAGAACGTAAAGTTTGCTTCATTTATTTTGTCCAATTTAGTTTGCTTATTGTTTTTGTCTTAACATGCTAGAGAATTCCTGGAAATTCAGACAAAACAGCTATCTTCAAGCACACAGAGGTTAACAGTGTCTACATGCCATTGGAAAGAGACAATCTAAAAGCAAAACAAAAAGACCAAAAAGATCATTTTGTCTGAGTTTGATCTCAGTCTCAAATTTCTCTGTGTCGTCTAATAGAGGTGGGTACATAATTTTGTATTTATTTATTTTGTCATGTTTATGTAATGTATATTGGAGGCGGTGACCCTTTGGGAGCTGTATGCGACGAAATTTCGTTTTAACGTATGCCGATTGGTATACGTTCAAAGTGATAATACCGATATTCCAAGTCAGATTCACTTAACTGCGGCAAGAAAGGTCATATAATGGGGCAAAACTCAGTCTCACTTAGCAGTGGAAATTTTAGTCTCAATTGGTTCTCTGACTAGCTGTAGTCAGAGGCTTTTGTAAGCTATCAATTAAGTTTAGCCAGAGTTATTAGTTGTGTCTCTGCCTGCCAGAAGTTACAGTCCTTGTTGTGATACACCAGTGGCCAGCGGAGCTGATATCAGATTTGGACAGTGAGGAGGTTGGGGAGGAACATGGGCCAGTCCTGGAGTTTGGGGAAGGCTCTGATGAGGGTTCTGTGTCGGAGGCAGAGAGGGGGCCAGAGCCATGTGCCAGTTATCAGCTGCCTTTAGAGTCAGACATCAGTGAGGCAGAAGAACAGCTGGAGCCTGTTCCCAGTGTGTGCATGCGCAGAGTTGCCAGATGAAGGGAAGAGTTAAAGAACAGGGGTCGACTTGAGAGTAAGGCCACAGGGGGACGATGAATGGCCCCTCCCAGAGGAAATAAAAGAGGAGCAAAAGGGGAGTGGAGTTTGCAGGAGACCATTAGTTCGCTTCATTGGTTCATGACCCTCCGAGGCTCCTTGCCAAGTTCTGCAGATATCGGCCTGTCAGCTCTCCAAGCCAGATAAGGTCTGTGACTGTAAATCCTCTCTCGAAAACTTTGCTGTATGTGAAGGAGCAGAATTCACAGTCAATTAATAAAAGGTTTTTTTTGTCGGGACAAGGAGTTTGCTTCATGCTCTTGGGAAGCCTCAGTCTGAACAGTCCTGTAACATCTGACAGCAATAGATAGAAAGGTTGACCACAAACATTATTTATTTATTTATTTGTCACATTTATGTAGTGTATATTGGAGGTGGTGACCCTTGGAGAGCTGTAGGGTGATGAAATTTCATTTTAACATCCAGCAATCGGTGTACATTGGAAGTGACACTAAAGTTACTCTAAGTTCTCAAATACCTCTTCCTTTTCCCATTCCAGAAAAGAGGGATGTATGTATTGATGGCCAAACATGGCTTTTTTTTTCAGGCTCCTGCCTCGGTGTGCACATTTTCCAATGAGACAAATGGAGAGAGGAAGATCACTTTATTACAATTTATCAGAATATTCAGGCAAAAGGGATTCCTCATTCAAAGAGGGAACCCCGATCTTTAGCTTGCATCCCCTTTTATCCTTAACATAACAAAGAAATCTGAAAGAGGAAAGTTGATTGGAGAGGATAATAGCATGCATGTTTATTAAAATGAGGTCCGAAGGGGAATAAATTGTAAGGAGAAAGGTTGCTTAGGGTTCACAAGAGATAAGCCAGTCCCCAATTTGTACTAACAAACTTTTCTTATCAAAAACTATGTAGTCTCCAGCTTGTTTACCGGTTTAGGAATGTTAAAAGCTCACAAATCGTGAACATCACTTTAAAAGAAAGAATATAAAATCAGATTAAAATACAAACTAACTATTTTAGTCAACAAATAACAAAACCCATGTTATTTATCCTTCAGTATCCACGGCAAAGAGAATAAAGGACTGATATTCGCATATTAATTACAGATGGGGCTATAAATAGCTCGCGGTGGTCTGAAATTGCTGACTTCTTTTCAGCTACCGCTGAAAGGCAGAGAAACCTGCTAACGGGGAAATGACAAGGACCGTTGTTAGTAGTTCATCGCCGCTACAATCTCAGCAGTTTTCAAATTCTTGGCCTCCGCCCAAAGGCCTCCCTGGATAAGAACCAAGAGAGACCCCATATGGCTCCATGTTACAATTCGACAGTGAGACCAATCCATATTTGGTCTGTTGGAAGAAAAGTCCATCTGGATTCAATTCCAAGTGGGGAAAAAGACACTGGAAACATGGAGGCTGCTTGGAAAGATGGTTTAATGGTGGACAGGATCACATGGTTTGAGGTTCTGGGCCAAAAAAAAGAGGAGAGATGCTGAGAGTACCTGGGCTTTATGCCCTCTCTGGGCTTTTGAAATTGAGCTTGTATTCTGATTGGTTGTCAGACTCCCATGGAACCATGCAGGGGTACCTTTGTAGATTGTCTGTGTCCCAGGCTTGGTTGAATCTTGCTGGGTGAAAGAGCTTTGGGATTCCTATTATGGCTCTGCCTGAAGGAGGTGGATCTTTGTTATGTAAGATAGACTGGCTCAGGCCTTAATGGTCCATTGACAAAGGTGGGGTGTGTGTGATTTTCCGCCTCCCTTTTAGGGGAAATATTGTGCTCTTTTAATATTTGCTAAAACATCTCATTTTCCTAGGAGAGGGGTGGGTGCTAACTTCCTACAGATCTATGGCTGTCTCACCCTCATTCACTCATCAACCTGTTCCCCCATCTTCATTTTTTATATGTTTTCGTCCGCGTACGGTTTCCCCACCATTACCGTTCAAATCGCATTGCAAAGTAGGGAAATCCAAAAAAGGTTACGACGATGCGATCAGGTTGTTCATCTGAAAAGTGCAAATTAAGTACATCCTTCCTTTACGGATCCCGCTGGGAGTAAAATTTGGATGTTTTGTGCCTCCAGGAGCTTCGGTCGGTGATAAGTGCAAGCAGGAATATTTACCGCTTAGGAGTCATATTCTCTCAGGAAGGAAAACAAAATTCCAATGTAAGGGACGCGATGGCTCAGTGGCTAAGACGCTGAGCTTGTTGATCAGAAAGGTCAGCAGTTTGGCAGTTCGAATCCCTAGTACTGCATAATGGAGTGAGCTCCCATTACTTGTCCCAGCTTCTGCCAACCTAGCAGTTCCAAAGCACATTTTTAAAAAATGCAAGGTGAAAAATAGGGACCACCTTTGGTGGGAAGGGAACAGCGTTCCGTGCACCTTCGGTGTTTAATCATGCTGGCTACATGACCACGGAGACGTCTTCGGACAGTGCTGGCTCTTCAGCTTTGAAATGGGGATGAGCACTGCCCCTTTGAGTCAGGAACGACTAGCACATATGTGCGAGGGGGAACCAACCATTCCCACGTAGAATCTAAAATGGAGGAGTGAGCCAATGGAGTGTCCCCCATTTTTAAAAGTCTGGAAAACTGGGATAATTAACAAATAACGTTTTCTCCCTTGGTGATCCATAGGGAGAGATATAGAGATAACAAAACAATAGAGTTGGAATGTCTCTTATATGTCTTCTAATCCAACCCCCTGCTTAGGCAGGAAACCCTACACCACTTCAGACAAATGGTTATCCAACATCTTCTTAAAGATTTCCAGGGTTGGAGCATTCACAACTTCTGGAGGCAACTTCTGTTCCACTGATTAATTTTTTCTCACTGTCAGGAAATTTCTCCTTAATTCTAGATTGCTTCTCTCCTTGATTACTTTCCATCCATTGCTTCTTGTCCTGCCTTCAGGTACTTTGCAGAATAAGTTGACGCCCCCCCTCCCCTCTTCTTTGTGGCAGCCCCTTAGAGATATAAGAAGACTGCTATCATGTCACCTCTTAGTCCTTCTTTTCATTAAATTAAGGTAAAGGTTTCCCTCACATGCGTGCTAGTCGTTCCTGACTCTAGGGGGCAGTGCTCATCTCCGTTTCAAAGCCGAAGAGCCAGCACTGTCCGAGGATGTCTCCGTGGTCATGTGGCCAGCATGACTAAATGCTGAAGGTGTACGGAACGCTGTTACCTTCCCACCAAAGGTGGTTTTTCTACTTGCATTTTTTACGTGCTTTCGGACTGCTAGGTTGGCAGAAGCTGGGACAAGTCACGGGAGCTCACTCCATTATGCAGCGTGAGGGATCTGAACCACCGAACTGCCGACCTTTCTGATCCACAAACTCAGTGCCTTAGCCATTGAGCCCCCGCGTCCCTTCATTACATTAGACATAGCTAATTCCTGCAACCATTCTTCATATGTTTTAGTCTCCAGTCCCCTAATCATCTTTGTTGCTGTTGTAGAAGTTTCTTATAGAAGTTGCATCTTTCACCACCTCTAAAACTGAATCAACATTAAACACCATCAAGAGAAAAGTGTGAAGATTCTCAGAGGAGGTATAAATACAGAAGTGTCTCTCAAGGGGAACAGAAACTTATGGAATTTTGAGATATTATATTTTGGGACATCCTTGGAGTTCTCTGAGCTTCATTGTTTTCTTGCAGATGTTTCATTAGCTAGCTAGGTAACATCAGCAGTGATGGTGATAATCAACAGATAGCTTTGATGATCAACCAAGTTGGATAGTGAAACATCTGCAAGAAAACAACCAAGGTCAGAGAATATCAAGGACCCCAAATTTAATATTGAGCTACAAATATTCTATAGAAGAGAATAGAAACCTTACTCCCTTCTTGCATTGATGATGTTACCTCGTTGGGTAATGAAATGTCTACAAGAAAGCAATCAAGTTCAGAGAGCACCAAGGATCCTATATTTCAGCTTGAACTACAAATATTCTATAAAATATTCTATAAAAGGCAAATACCACTCACTCATCACGAAATCTCCAGAACCGTAAAGCCTACAAACTTGAAACTTGGCATATATGTTCTTCTTGACTTCTAGATGCTCTCGAAGAAAGGATTTTTTGAAATGACCATCAGATCATTAGTATTTCTTATACAGTAATTAACACATTCTGATGCTAAGGAGTTCTACTCCCCCTCCCCACTTGAAAAGAACCCTGTTCCAACTGCTGGTTGCCTCACATTCTGTTACCTCAGTTCAAACTGGCGGACATTCCACTCCTTCACTCAGGAGCAGTCTGGGGCTTCTTACAATACTAAACATCAGTACCTCACCAACATGTCTATGCCTTCCACCTACGGAACTGCTTCTGGACTCAAGGCAGCGGGAGCAATATTCAATAATACAATAATACAATAGCAGAGTTGGAAGGGACCTTGGAGGTCATCTAGTCCAACCCCCTGACTAGGCAGGAAACCCTATACCGTTTCAGACAAATAGCTATCCAACATCTTCTTAAAGACTTCCAGTGTTGGGGCATTCACAACTTCTGGAGGCAACTTCTGTTCCACTGATTAATTGTTCTAACTGTCAGGAAATTTCTCCTCAGTTCTAAGTTGCTTCTCTCCTTGATTAGTTTCCACCCACTGCTTCTTGTTCCACCCTCAGGTGCTTTGGAGAATAGTTTGACTCCCTCTTCTTTGTGGCAACCCCTGAGATATTGGAACACTGCTATCATGTCTCCCCTAGTCCTTCTTTCTGTTAAGCTAAACATACCCAGTTCCTGCAACCGTTCTTCATATGTTTTAGTCTCCAGTCCCCTAATCATCTTTGTTGCTCTTCTCTGCACTCTTTCTAGAGTCTCCACATCTTTTTTACATCGTGGCGACCAGAATTGAATGCAGTATTCCAAGTGTGGCCTTACCAAGGCATTATAAAGTGGTATTAACACTTCACGTGATCTTGATTCTATCCCTCTGTTGATGCAGCCTAGAACTGTGTTGGCTTTTTTGGCAGCTGCTGCACACGGCTGGCTCATATTTAAATGGTTGTCCACTAGGACTCCAAGATCCCTTTCACAGTTACTACTACTGAGCAAGGTATCACCTATACTGTACCTGTGCATTCCATTTTTGTTGCCTAAATGTAGAACCTTACTCTTTTCACCATTGAATTTCATTTTATTAGATAGTGCCCAATGTTCAAGTTTGTCAAGATCCTTCTGTATCTTTAGCCTGTCTTCTGGAGTGTTGGCTATTCCTGCCAGCTTGGTGTCATCTGCAAATTTGATGAGTTCCCCATCTATCCCCTCGTCCAAATCATTGATGAAGATTCAATCACCAACCATCACTGAACCAACGGATTGTGGACTGAATTCTTCCTGCATAACCCGATCACATAGTTTCATCGCAAAGCATGGATATCCAGCTAGTATTCTATAAAATAATAGAATGGAATGGAATGGAACAGAACGGAACAATATAGAATCCTCACTCCTTTCTTTCATTAATGATGCTACCTAATTGGGTAATGAGATGTCTGCAAGAAAACAACCAAAATCAGAGAGCATCAAGGACCCAATATTCTCTTCTATCTGTAATGTTAGTTTGGAAGGATGGAAAGAATAGTTGCAACTCTCTATTCTTTTGTTCTTCATTTCACACAGAGCCTGTCACTCGTTACTTCTGATTTTCAGTTAATTCAGGTTTTGTCATAGCACCCAATTCAGCAAACTACAGGCAAGTGTTATTCAGATTTTGGAAGTTCACCGCTTGTAAAAGACTGTGAACTTCCTACTCAAGGAAAACTTTCCACAGCAGCCACTACAGAAGATTGGATAAGATGACACATTTGTTAAAATGCATTCCCTAGTAAACAGATGAAACACTTTAAAAAGCAGATGATTCATATGTTCTAAAAGGTTGACAATTTGATGAAACTGTCTGGGGCCTGGAAAAGAAAAGAGAACAAAGAGGGGGGGAAAGCACTGAAAAAGGAAGTTCTGGAATCTTTTACATACTTTTCTGTGACTAAGACATTTTTATTGCTTTAGCGGAGGAGAAGGTGCGTGTGTGCGTGTGTGTGTGTGCGTGTGTGTGCGTGATGAAAAAGTCAGATTGCCAACAGTTATAGGCAGAAAATGGTTTTTTTTTTTAATTACATTAATTTGCCTTCCTCCGCCTCCCGAGAATTGAAGGGCATAAATCAAGAACAGGTTGAGTTAAGTGAATTGTTAAGTGAGTCTTGCCCAATTTTATGGCCTCTTTTGCCATGGTTGTTAAACAAATCACTTCAGTTAAGTGAATCACATGGTCATTAAATGAATCTGGATTAATTCAACCTTATTTTAATCTAGTACAGAATCTACTTATTGTTGGATAGGAGTTAGTTGCAAGCAGGGAAGCCAAAAGCATAATAATAAAAGACAAAAGAGAAACCAAACAGGATTTCTTTCTTTCTAGCTCGGAACATTATAAAACTTCCTTCCTTGTAAGAGTGATTAAACCAGGGAGGTAAAATATTTTCTTTCCTTTTCTCCTTCCCGCTTTTCCTTTCCTTTTCCTTTTCCTTTTCTTTCCTTTCCCTTCCTTTCCTTTCCTTCTTCCCTTCTTTCCTTTCCTTTTCCTTTCCTTTCCTTCTTTCCTCATTTTCTTTCCTTTCTGTTCCTTTTCCTTCCTTCCTTCTCTTTCCTTCTTCCCTCCTTTCCTTTCCTTCTTTCCTCATTTCCTTTTCTTTCCGTTCCTTTCCCTTTCCTTCCTTTTCTTTCCTTCTTCCCTCCTTTCCCTTTCTTTCTTTCTTTCTTTCTTTCTTTCTTTCTTTCTTTCTTTCTTTCTTTCTTTCTTTCTCCTTCCCTTCCCTTCCTTCCCTTCCAGTTTTTGGCATCCATTTAAAGTCATATCTATGAGCCAAGAGGCTATCCAGTCTCTTCTTGAAAGCCTCCCGTGATAAAGTACCATTCCCATCCATTGCTTCTTGTCCTGCCCTCTGAATTTTTGGAAAATAAGTTGACCCTCTTCCTTGTGGCTGCCTCTCATATACCTCTTGGAAGGGCTGCCACAAATCATTTCAGCATCTGTCGAATCGAATGAGGGAAACCCGATCATCAATCTGTCTCCGCAGTATCCTTGTCTTCCCAGCTCCAATTTCTATTTAAGGATGGGGAAAAAAATTCATTTGAGATGGTCTCCTGACAGCCAATTTGGAAAGCCCCATCCAGATGTTCTCTGTTTCCTGGTAGTAAGAAGCCCCAACACCAATCTGGATCGCAACATACCAGATGGCTCCACCGTTTGCTAAACTCAATAACCCAACATGACTTTAATCAAAGAGGCTTGCTGTTTTCCCAGAAACTCACATATTTTTTTGTCTTGGCCACGCTTCTAAGCCTCTCTGGTCAACAATCCAGATATTATTTTTTTTAAAAATCCCTTTGATCTTTTGGCTCTATTCACGGATCCATCTTTTCAAGAGGTGTCAAGTACCACAGTTCCAAAACACATTTGACTTCCCTTCCCTATTGAGTTCTGGTCAGAAAATATATACGCCGTCTGGGTTGGACATGAGTTCAGAGAGTTATATTCCCATCCACCCGCACTAGAATGAATAAATACTATTTGTATCCATGCTTTTTGTTCCTTCGGTTGAAATATCTGGGATACTTTGACGAGAGCTTTTGGGGGATGCATACTGGTGAATCTGTGCACTCTTCTTAAGAATTTTTTTTTAATGTATGTGTGTTTATGAATATTTGGGAAGGAAAGCTTATCTTAAAACATGGCTTATTACAGTCTGTAGAGATTCTCAGTCATCCAGGTCGTGATTGTCCCAAAGGTGCTTTTTCAGGAGGCAACTGGACTTTCTTGTTTTTCTTTTGAAGACGTTTCGCTTCTCATCCAAGAAGCTTCTTCAGCTCTGACTGGATGCTGGGGGAATGGAAGGATTTATATTCCTTGCAGAGAGCTGGTCATTTGCATCCTTTTAGAGCAGTGTTTCTCAACCTTGGCAACTTAAAGATGTCTGGACTTCAACTCCCAGAATTCCCCAGCCAGCTGGCTGGGGAATTCTGGGAGTTGAAGTCCAGACATCTTCAAGTTGCCAAGGTTGAGAAACACTGTTTTAGAGGGTCCTTGAAGCACTTGGGGGTTTATCTCTGTCCTCGGGGTCACCTGAGTGGTGCAAATGATTCCTGTAGTCTGCAATTTTTTCCCTCTGGAAATCCATTCCTCCTCCCACACCCTTCGAAGAGTGTTTGCACCAAATTGTGTAGCTAAAAGTCCGTAGAGATTCTCAGTCATCCAGGTCATGATTGTCCCAAAGGTGCTTTTGCAGGAGACAACTGGACTTTCTCCAGCAGCACTACACAGGTGACCCTGAGGACACAGATAAAGCTTCAAGGACCCTCTAAAGCAGGGATCAGCAACCTTTTAATACCCAAAGAGCCACCAAGGTCCTAACCAGAAGCCTTCTGTTAATTCTGGAGTCCACCAGAAGTTTCCCCACTGTAGAGTCTCCTCCTATCCTTTTTCTTCTACCTGTCCTAACCGAAAGCACTATCAATTGTGGAATTGACCGGAAAACCCACCCCTTGTCATAGAGCAGGGGTGTCCAAACTTGGGAACTTCAAGACTTGTGGACTTCAACTCCCAGAATTCCCCAGCCAGCATGGCTGGCTGGGGAATTCTGGGAGTTGAAGTCCACAAGTCTTAAAGTTCCCAAGTTTGGACACCCCTACCCTACCCACTTAATTATCCTATCCCTCCTCTTTTAACAACCCCAGAATCCCTTGTGGGGTAAAGTCTGGGCAACTGAATCGAGCTGAGTATTTACTGGCCAGATGCCCTTCCTGTCGCCAATGCGGAGTTATATTCAGCAGATATATTCCAAGGGTGGGACACCCCTGTCATAGAGTCTTCTGGTGCTCCCTGCTTCCCCACCCCACTAACCGGAAGCTCCTCTCAAAATTGTGGTGCCGACTAGCAACAGGGAGCTGCAGCAGAGGGAGGAAGGAGCCACATGCGGCTCCAGAGCTAGATAAGGTCTGTGGTCCTAAATTCCCCTTTGAAAGACTGTTTGCCAGGCCTTCGCTGAATGGGAATGAGAGGAATTCACACTTGCATAATGAAAGGGGTTTTGCCGGGACCAGGAATCTGCTTCGTGATTTTTGGGGAAGCCAAGATCAAAGCAGGCGCTCCCACCGTCATAAAAATAAGTCGGTTGCCAGGGGGGTCTGAATTTTGATCACGTGACTCTGCTGCAATGGTCATAAGTGTGAAAAAAAATTCCCAATGCCTTCGTAACTTTGAACGGCCACTAAACGACTGGTTGTAAGTCAAGGGCTTCCTGTAATCTCAATTAATTAAAAGTTGTTCCGGAATATTGTAGTGGGAGAAAACGGCCGCCAAACTTGGGAGAGAAGTTTAAATATTTATCGCTGTTTTACCTGTGGAGAAGCCTAGAGTGTGAGCAGACATCCTTGTATCTTACTTGATGGAATATTTAAAGCCCTATCAATTATAATAATAACGATGGTGCTGACATTTTCCCAGGGAAGACAAGTGCAAACTGACATCCCAAGCCCTTATAAAGTTAATCTCTTTTTTTCCAGAATAATAATGTTTTTCATTTCCCCTTAGCATAGGTCACAGTCTGACAATATCATAAGCCCAGAAGGGATAGGGATATTTTTCCCCCCCATTTTACTAGCTATAAAATGAATCAATTGGAACCTCATTTGTAATCACATTTTTAAAAAATATTAACCCCCTTTTCTCTCATCACCGATATCTTCGCCGTTTCATTATATTATTGCAATAATAACAAAGCAGCTAATCTGTTTGCATCCGCAATAATGAAAGCGATTTGAAAATTATGCATGTAGAAAAAAAAATGTATTCCAATTCTCTAGTACTCCAAAGGCAAATAACTGTAGGGCACCAGATGACATTTGTCAAATATTGCTTTCTTTCTTTCTTTCTTTTTTTAAATATCAAGAGATCTCAGTCACCATGGTCACAATTGTGTGTTCCCATAGTCTTTTCTCCTTACGCCAGTGGTGAGTTTCAAAAAATTTTTGAACTTCTTCTGTAGGTGTGGTCTGCTTTGTGGGAGTGGCTTGCTGGCCATGTGACCGGGTGGGAGTGGCTTGCCAGCTATGTGACTGGGTGGGGGTGGCCAACTTGTAAAATGTGGTGAAACTCACAACAACGTGCTTGCTTAGCAACCAGAATGTTGGCTCAGAAACTCTGGCATTGAAGTGTGCAAGTCTTAAAGCTGTCAAGTTACAAGACCCTTGCACCCCTAACCCTTTAGGGGGAAAAAACCCCAGGGGTGTTCAAACTTGAGAGCTTTAAGACTTGTGGACTTCAACTCCCAGAATTCCTCCTCCAGTCATGTTGGCTCAGGAACTCTGGCACTGAAGTGTGCAAGTCTTAAAGCTGTCAAGTTACAAGACCCTTGCACCCCTAACCCTTTAGGGAAAAAAAACCCAGGGGTGTTCAAACTTGACAGCTTTAAGACTTGTGGACTTCAACTCCCAGAATTCCTCCTCTCGCTCTTCATCTTGATGATGTGCGGACGGGCGGGGTGAGGGAGCTGGAACCGGTTCTAAACGGCACTGTAGATTTCTGGAACTTCTTCTATAGAAGAGGTTAGAACTGGCAGGAACCCACCCCTGCCTTACGCACAACTCTCTCTCTCTTTCTCTGTCCCTCCCTCCCTCCCTCCTTCCCTCTCTCTCTTTATGACCAGTTGCAGCATCCCACACTCACTTGACTGCTCCTTCTGAACATTTTTCTTGGTTTCTGGCTTTTATGCCCATTCAGAAAAATAGATTTGCTGAACAACCACAAGATTTGTTTAACAACCACATGATTCTGTTTACGACTGCACTGACTCGCTTTACCGTCATTGTAAAAAAAATGGTGGTAAGACCAAATCCAGTCACAGGGTCTCCCTACTTATGACCCGCAATGACTTAGGACTGAAATTCCAGACTCCATTATGGTCGTAGGAAGTGGTGGGGATGCTACCGGTTTAACAACCTGTTTGCTGAGCACACAAGCGTGCACCTAAAGTGCTTTCACGTAACACTGAAAATAGAGCATTTAGAAGCTTAGCTACTTACCTTCCAATTCAGCTGTTCTGACCGAGGCTTCCCAAGAGCCTGGAGCAAACTCCTTGTCCAACAAAAGACCCTTTTATTAATTTGCCGTGAATTCTGCTCATTCACATCCAGCAAAGTCTTTCGAGGGAGGATTTACAGTCACAGACCTCATCTGCCTTGGAGAGCTGCCAGGCCGATAACTGCAAAACCTGGCAAGGAGCGTCAGCGAGTCACAAACCAAGGACGTAAATTAATGGTCTCCTGCAAACTCCACTCCCCTTTCGCTCCTCTTTTATTTCCTCTGGGAGGGGCCATTCATTGTCCACTTGTGGCCTTAGTCCAGTGGTTCTCAACCTTTCCAATGCCGTGACCCTTTAATACAGTTCTTCATGTTGTGGTGACCCCCAACCATAAAATTGATGTCTTGGTTCCTAAGACCATCGAAAATACGTGTTTTCCAATGGTCTTAGGCGACTCCTGTGAAAGAGTCGTTCGACCCCCAAAGGAGTCCTGACCCACAGGTTGAGAACCACTGCCTTAGTCCCAAGTCGACCCCTGTTCTTCAGCTGTCCCCTTCATCTGGCAACTCTGTGCATGGACACACAGGGAACAGGCTCCAGCTGTTCCTCTGCCTCACTGATGTCTGACTCTGAAGGCAGCTGATAACTGGCATACGGCTCTGGCCCCCCTCCCCGGCTGCTTCCGACACAGAGACCTTATCAGAGCCTTCCCCAGACTCCAGGACTAGCCCATCTTCCTCCCTGATCCCCTCACAATCCGAATTTAGCACTATCAACATCAGCAATGGTAAGTAAAACAGCGAGGGGTGGGGAAATCAGCGATGTCACGTGATTGAGATGAGCTAGAAAGCAGGAAATAAAGGGCAGGATAGGGCAAGGGGAGGTGGGCGGGCGGGGCCAGCTAATTGTTGCAGCTACCAGTTCACCCAAACCGGTTCGAACTGGCTGCATACCTTGTCTGGTTGTAGGTTGAGGATTAACCGGTACCGCCTAATTTCATTTCATTTCATTTTTCATTTTATTGGATTTGTCAACCGCTCCCTCTCCCCAAGGGGACTCGGGGCGGTGTACAGACAGAATAAAATACATTATATACAACAATTACAAAACCCCATAAAAACAAATTAAACACAAGTCTGTACAATAGTGCAAAAATTAATCAGTGATTAAAACCAAATTAAAATACCCCAAAATTTAAAATAACCGGCCAGGAGAGTCGAGGGATTAGATCATAATTGTGATTGGGCCAGGCCAGCTAATTGGAACAGGTGGGTCTTGAGTTTCTTACGGAAGGAGCGGAGATCAGTAATGATTCTAATATCAGGGGGAAGGTCATTCCAGAGGGTCGGGCCCATCACAGAGAAGGCCCTACTCCTGGGCGTCGCCCGCCGGCATTGTTTGGCGGACGGCACCCGGAGGAGTCCCTCTCTGTGAGAGCGAATTGGTCGCAGGGATGTATGGGGCAGGATGCGATCCCGCAAATAACTAGATCCTGAGCCATGGAGCGCTTTAAAGGTGAGAATCAACACCTTGAAACGCACCCGAAAAGCCACAGGTAGCCAGTGCAGCTCGCGCAGGAGAGGTGTTATATGGGAGTACCTAGTACTCCCCATAATTGCCCGCGCGGCCACATTCTGGACCAGCTGCAGCCTTCGGGTGCATCTCAAGAGGAGCCCCATGTAGAGAGCATTGCAGTAATCCAGATGGGACGTCACCAGGGCATGAGTGACTGTGCGAAGGGCGTCCCGGTCCAGTAGGGGGCGCAATTGGCACACCAGGCGAACCTGGTGGAACGCCCCCCTTGCCACGGCTGCCACATGGTCATCCATAGACAGCCGGGCATCTAGGAGGACGCCCAAATTGCCAAAACCTGAGATTGTGCCTGAAACAAAAGTGATGACAAAGTTTTCTGTTTTCCAGGCATCCGTTACCAACCCCAACCGATTTTTTTTCCTTCCAAATAGTAAAGCAGGCGAGAGTATGAACCGAGAAAGCATGAAATATTCAACTCCATTACCGTAATGCAATGCAAAATGTAGAGTTTGGTCATGAAAACATGGAGAGAAATATTCCTGCACCGGCAATGCCTAATGTGCAGTTAGAGACAGAATTATACGGCCCTGGAGAATTATTAAAAGCGCATAACAGCGTTATTCAAAGAAAAGCACTTCGTCTGATAGCAGAGATGCCACCAGATTCAAGAAACGAGCAATAAAGGCCATTAAAATACATGAGACAGATTCTGGTTATGCAAGAGATTTAACTGAAGCCCTCCTCCCTGCCTCCACAACTGGTAATCTTTTTTTTTTTCTTTTTAAATCCTGCTCTTGGTTCTTCACTGAATTAAGAGGAAGAATACACCTTCCCCAACATCACTGCCTACTCCCAAAAGGTCATGAATCTAAAAGTAAGATAATTACAGCCTGGTGAATTTCTGAAGTTGAGACTCTAGAATAGAATTCTTTATTGGCCAAGTGTGATTGGACACACAAGGAATTTGTCTTCGGTGCAGAAGCTCTCAGTGTACATAAAAGAAAAGATACATTCATCAAGAGTCATAAGGTACAACACTTAATGATAGTCATAGGGTATAAATAAGCAATCAAATCATATTAGAACAGAACAGAACAGAACAAAATAGAATTCTTTATTGGCCAAGTGTGATTGGACACACAAGGAATTTGTCTTTAGTGCATATGCTCTCAGGGTACATGGAAGAGACAAGATATATTCATAATGAATCATAAGGTACAATAGTCATAGGGTACAAATAAGCAATCAAATCAGAATAGAATAGAATAGAATAGAATAGAATAGAATAGCAGAGTTAGAGGAGGCCTTCTAATCCAACCCCCTGCCTAGGCAGGAAACCCTACACCACTTCAGACAAAGCGTTATCCAGCATCTTCTTAAAAACTCCCAGTGTTGGAGCTTCACAACTTCTGGAGGCAAGTTGGTCCATTGATTAATTGTTCTAACTGTCAGGGAATTTCTCCTCAGTTCTAAGTTGTTTCTCTGCTTGATTAGTTTCCACCCATTGCTTCTTGTCCTGCCCTCAGGTGCTTTGGAGAATATCTTGACTCCCTCTTCTTTGTGGCAACGCCTGAGATATCAGAACACTGCTATCATGTCCCCCCTAGTCCTTCTTTTCACTAAACTAGTTCCTGTAGCCATTCTTCATATGTTTTAGCCTCCAGTCCCCTCCCCACCGCATCTCCTTAAGTCTCAGCCCTCAGCTGTGCCTTGTGAAGAGGGGAGGAGCATTCTTCTCCTGAGTGGTCGGGTCAGGCTGTGCTGTTCTTGCCACCTCTCTACTCTCTGTGCTTGAGGATCAGGAGGGGGTGGTCCTTGCTCATTGCCTGAGCTCTGTCTCTCATGTTCACTTGCTTAGCCTCTCTTGGTCATCTTGCTCCTCTGCCCACAAGCCATCCCAATCCTGAAAGATCCTGGCCTGACTCGGCCTGCCTCCTCCCCACATTCCTCCAAAGCCAACAAAACCACACACACACCCCATCTCTGTTGGCTCCAGCTCCAGCTGATCTTCCTCCTCAGATTCAGGCTCCAACAGGGGAATGACACATTGCTCTGAAATGGCATAGGGTTTCCTGCCTAAGCAGGGGGTTGGACTAGAAGACCTCCAAGGTCCCTTCCAAACTCTGCCATTCTATATAACAGGAATACGATGTTCTATTATAAGACATTCGACTTCAAATCACTTCAAAACCAGCGCCGCAAACAGCGACCGTAATCCTTGGTGGGAAGTCATCGCGACTCGATGAGGCCTTGCTCACCCCAAAACGGTGTCCTTCGAGACGGCAAGTGTGCGTGATTGGTTTGTCATGCCGCCATCCTTTTCTTTGCAAAGTGGGGTGAGACAATGACGGGGCCTAAAGAAATTACACAAAGCTGCTTGGAATTCCACTTGAAGTCAGGAAATGGGGGGGTTCAAGGTCTCCGTCAATTCCCCATACAATATATTTCTTTAGCTAGCCTCGGTCGTGCTATGCTGCGGTTCCCCCCTGCATTTGATCATATTCTAAAGTGGTGGCTTCTAGTAATTCAAAGCTCACCTCGGCCTTGGCCTATCTGACTTCAGCTTTTTCTTTTAAATAATTAAATCATCAAGGCTACAGATCAAGCGGGGAACTTTTTGGAACAAGGGAAAGAAGGCAGCGGCAAGTCACCTCTGCACGTTTTTCAGAAAATCTAATAAATGTGCCGACATACTCACCAGAAGAAGGCCTGGGGAGATTCTTACTGTATGTTTATATGTGGAATCTAACCCATTTAGAATTTACAATAACAGAGTTGGAAGGGAACTTTAGAGGTCTTCTAGTCCAACCACCTGCCTAGGCAGGAAACCCTACACCACTTCAGACAAATGGCCAACCAGCATCTTCTTAAAGACTTCCAGTGTTGGGGCATTCACAACTTCTGGAGGCAAGCTGTTCCACTGATTAATTGTTCTAACTGTCAGGAAATTTATCCTCAGTTCTAAGTTGCTTCTCTCCTTGATTAGTTTCCACCCATTGCTTCTTGTCCTGCCTTCAGGTGCTTTGGAGAATAGTTTGACTCCCTCTTCTTTGTGGCAACCCCTGAGATATTGGAACAATGCTATCATGTCTCCCCTAGTCCTTCTTTTCATTAAACTAGACATAATGCAATTCCTTCAACCGTTCTTCATATGTTTTAGCCCCCAGTCCCCTAATCCTCTTTGTTGCTCTTCTCTGCACTCTTTCTAGAGTCTCCACATCTTTTTTACATCGTGGTGACCAGGGACGTGCAGTCAGGGAAGGCAGGGGAGGCAGAGCCTCACCGCTCTCATCATGAAAATTTTAAAAAAAGGGAAAAGGGAAAAGACGCCGAGGAGCCTTCTGCACACGTGGTCCGGGAATGGGACCACGTGTGCAGGAGGCTCCTCTAGCCTCAGCCTCCCTCCTGCACACGTGATCCCATTCCCCACCTTCCTGAGTCAACATGAAGGGGATCGCGGAGCGTGAGTTGCAGTCCCGCGGAGTGCGCTCCGTGGTCCCCTTCATGTTGACTCAGGAGTCAGGAAGGCGGGGAATGGGACCACGTGTGCAGGAGGCTGATGCAGCCTCAGCCTCCTGCACGCGTGGTCCCATTCCCCGCCTTCCTGAGTCAACATGAAGGGGACCGCGGCTCGCGCTGATGACATCACCAGCCTCACCAGCCATAAACCTCACCGCATGTCACTGGTGGCGACCAGACCTGAATGGCGTATTCCAAGTGTGGCCTTACCAAGGCATTATAAAGTGGCATTAACACTTCACGTGATCTTGATTCTATCCCTCTGTTGATGCAGCCTAGAACTGTGTTGGCTTTTTTGGCAGCTGCTGCACACGGCTGGCTCATTTGTTATGGGTGAGCTGGCCACGAAATGTTAACTTATTTTTCAAACTCTCCTCATTATCGGGAAGGTAATCTTTGCGGTTTAGAACTCACCGAGAACAAAAAGACATTTGTTCTGTGAGTTTGGCCACACTGTTACGATCTTTCTTGCCACGGTTGTTATGTGAATCACTGCAGTTGTTAAGTTACCAACACAGTTGTGGAGTCGATCTGTCCTCCCCGTGGTCTTTGCCTGTCAGAAGATTGCAAAAGGGGACCAGGGCAACAGCCCACGTTGCAATTAAATACTTTATGAATCAAAATACAAAGGGAAAACTTTGGAATACGGCATTCGGTTTTGGTCATCATGTGGAGACCCTAGAAAGAGCGCAGAGAAGAGCAACAAAGAGGATTAGAGGACTGGAGACTAAAACATATGAAGAACGGTTGCAGAAACTGGGTATGTCTAGATTTATAGAAATAAGGACTAGGGGAGACATGAATGCAGACTTCTGATATCTCAGGGGTTGACAGAACTTTAGCGAGAAGGTAACGGACTGTTTTTATTCATAAACATCTTCTATCGTATTCTGCCAAGTGTCAGGGCAGGGATCAAGTGCCCAGCAATTAAGCAAGATAATAAGCACACCAGTAAATAAAGGGATTTTAAAGCTTTATTATTAACAAAATGCATAACCTAAAAAGCATACAGACTAAGCTGTCGGGAGCGAAGAATCAGGGTCACACGTTAAGTTCCAGTCAATCTGATTTACATGACCACGGAGATGTCTTCGGACAGCGCTGGCTCTTCAGCTTCGAAACGGAGATGAGCACTGCCCCCTAGAGTCAGGAACAACTAGCACATATGCGTGAGGAGAGCCTTTATCTTTATCTTATACTGTACATAAAAATCTACCATGTTTCCCTAAAAATAAGACCCTGTCTTATATTTTTTTTAACCACCAAAAAAGGCACCAAGTTTTATTTTCAGGGCAGGACAGTGTCGTCCACAGTCTTATCTCGCTTCTGCGCAAGTTATTCTATTATGTTCTGTTCTGTTCTGTTCTGTTCTGTTCTGTTCTGTTCTACTCTACTCTACTTTACTCTATGCTACTCTACTCTTTTCTAGATTTTGAGAGTGTTAAGTGTCAACGAACACCCAGGACTCAATATTCATCCTTGATGCTTTTTGGTAGCAGACTACTTGGCTGTATCTTAACGCTGAAGGCTGAAGTTGTTGGAGAGACACAGAAACCCTTGGTGGACCTTCAATACTCAGTTGTAATTATGGACTGTACAGAGAAAGGATGAAAACAAAAGAAAATAGAGCCGTTGAAACATTGAAACGGATGTAACCCCATCATAAACACATTTAACTCTCAGGGAGAACTATTAACCAGGACGATGGATAGCTTCGAAGTTTTAGTTCCTGCAGATATGTCGAACCGGCCTGTAAGAAATTGCATTTGGGATTGAAACAAGCGTGCACTCACCCACCGAGATACACACGTATAGAAAATTAACTTAGAAAGCTAGCCTACATCCAGACGACTCACAAAGCAAGCGTTCCACCCTGTGACATTACAAGAATTACAGATAACTACAACAACCTGTATTGATTAAGCTAATACTAATGTCACTTTTCTTCTAAGAATCTCCCTGTGACCTACAAGGTTTTTCCTCTTTCATTTTATATTCACAAGAATCTTTAATTGTTAAAGGGCCACATGGATATTTAAATGGTCTAATTGGGGCATTAGAAGTGCACAACACCGACAATGTCACAGGAATGGGTATGTCTAGTCCCATGATGGCGATCCGGTGGCATATTTCCTGGCACACAAGCCATCAGCTCTGGGGTGCATGCGTGCACCGGCCAGCTGATTTGTGGCTTTCCGGAGAGCTGGGAGAGGCCATTTTCACCCTCCCCATGCCTCAGGAAAGTCTCCTGAGCCTGGGGAGAGTGAAAAACGGTCCCAACGTAGCAACCGGAAGTTCAGAAATGATCTCTTTCTGGCTTCCAGGGGGCTTCTGGGCATCTGGGGAGGGGCTCTGGGGGGATTGGAGGCCGTTTCCTGTCAGTTCTCCAAGCCAGATAAGGTCTGTGACTGTAAATCCTCCCTTGAAAGACTTTGCTGTGTGTGAATGAGTAGAATTCACAGCAAATTAAGAAAAGGGTTTTTTTTTTTCGGGACAAGAAGTTTGCTTCCTGCTTTTGGGAAGCCTCGGTCAGAACAGAAAGTACCCTATCTGTATTTCAACATCTGTATTCCAACCCAGTTTTTTTTTAAAAAAACAACCCAAATTCACTGCTTCTTCTAAATTATTTCCTCCTCCCGAGAAGCAGGTGGTTATTTAGGGCTTTACCCAGGGCTCATTTTCAGGTTGAGCTCAAGGTTCAGAAAGAATTGTGAGGGGTAGAAAATCAATTTCAGGCCTTCTTCCCGTTACTCCCCAGTGTCCCTCCGGATATTTAAATACAAGCCGTGATGTTATGATGAATGGAGAGCAGCATTTTGCTGTTTGCGCTTACTCCCGCGTGGGAATGTACAACATTGTTCACAACCTTACTCAGAGCAGGCTTAGGACACACCTGAATGGGGCATTCTTCCCTTCCTCTCTTTTCCAAACACACCCTGTCATGTGTCAATCAGCCTCAGACGATGCAGGTTGTGTCTCACTTATCCTTCCGCAAGCGTGCAATGCCAGTGCAAAATGGACTTTTTCAAGAGACAACTGGACTTTCTTGGTTTGTGCTTGAAGATATTTTGCTTCTCATCCAAGAAGCTTCTTCAGTTCTGGTTTGTCTAGCGATTTGTGTCTCCAGAACTGGATGAGAAGAAGCAACCTAGAACTAAGTAGAAATTTCCTGACAGTGAGAACAATGAATCAGTGGAACAATTTGCCTCCAGAAGTTGTGAATGCCCCAACACTGGAGGTTTTTAAGAAGATGTTGGACAACCATTTGTCTGAAAGGGTGTAGGGTTTCCTACCTAAGCAGGGGGTTGGACTAGAAGACCTCCAAGGTCCCTTCCCAACTCTGCTATTCTTCTATAAATCAGTAGGTTGGTTGAAGTAATCTTTGATTTGCATTTACTGAGACAAACTATCTTTCGTGTCCCATCAAGCTTCAGGAGCCTCTCTTCCAATCTCATCACTTGGTTAAACCACCTCCTCCTCCTCCTCCCTCCAATTCCTTCTGACAACATGAGAAAGTCTTGCAGCTGATTGCCGCGTTAATTACAATTCAAAGCAAATCTTTTTACTCATTCACAGAGACAATCTGTGAAAAAAGAGACCTGTGACTAAAGCTCCTGCCAAACCAATTACGGCAAAATCACTCAAATATGTCTTGACAGATTGCAGTACGCCTGCCAACGTTAGGTAGCATTTGGGCCTGCCAGGCAACGCTTATGAAGAACAGGGGTGAATTTAGAAGTGATATTGTCTCTTGATATAGGACAGGAAGGGTCAAACTGGATTTCTTCAAGGACCGGATCAGCATTGTAGTTCTCCTCCGTGGGCCAGCTGGAGGGGGGAGAGGGGGAGATTTTCAAAGCCAGTTTTTGGCCTAGACAGGCTTTTGCTGGTCAAAACTAGCCTCGTTTTGGCTGCCAGAGGCACCGCGTGTCAAGCCTGTGTCTATTGTTTTGGATCGTTGGCCTGCCACACTTTCTATTATTCTACTATGCATTTTCTATTGTGGGAAAATGGGAGGGGGGAATTGTACGGAGTTAGATGATAGGTAGCCATAACCAAATTCTTTCTAGAAAGCCAAGGTCATCCTTTGTCTTTGAACCTCTGCACCTGACCGGAATTGGATGGGTGGAAGTTGCCAGCGTGGCAGTGGGAGATTGGACCATGTGATGGGTTTGTGGGTGTGGGGGCAAGATCTTGACCTTTCAACTGGGTGGGGAAAACCGGGAAGTTTTCAGATTCGGGTTTTCCCAGCTGTGCCAACATGGCTCTCTTAATAAATTGGAACTTTGAGCAATACTTTGCCTCGGACTCTGATTTAATTTTGGATGCTATTTGGAACCATGACACCGTGGGTCTTTGTTATTTCCAGGCTGGCCCCATGGACCAGATTTAAGCATGCCAAGGGCTGCATTTCAGGCTGTGGGCCTTGAGTTTGGTCCACAGTTCTCGAGGACTCTTTTGGTCCACAGTTCTTGAGATTGCATAAATCCTTTGAGGTTTTTTTTTTTTAATAAATTTTTATTCAACATTTTTTAAAAATTAAAATTAGTTACACTTTTACAGCTTTCCGTTATCGGTACATTTTTTCCCAATTTTGAATTTTCCATTCAAAGGCCTATTGTTTTATACATATACCTCCTTATTTCATAATTCCTCATTTTTATAATATATACATTTACATTTCTGTTACTTTCTAAATATATACCATTTCCTTTTGTTATGCTTTCTATGTATTCATCATACATTAATTTTACATCTCTTTTCTAGCCAATTATACCATCCTATTTATATCTTATAATACTTTGCTTCCTCTCTGTCCTTTAGTTCCATCGTTAATGTATCCATTTCCGCGCATTGTGGCAGCTTTTTAATAATCTCTGCATTTGAGGGGACGTTTTTTTTGTTTCCAGTTGGGGCTAATAAAATTCTGGCTGTGATAATTATGTGAAGCATATTATATTGAATTTCTTTACTTATATTTATATTTTCTGTTCCTTTGGGTTTTTGATAGCTACAACCCCAATCCTAGAAAGCAGCCCGTGAAAGGATAAACCGTTTCAGACAAATGGTTGTATAGTCTCCTCTTGAAAACTTCCAGTGTTGGGGCATTCACAACTTCTGGAGGCAAGCAGTTCCACTGATTAATTGTTCTCACTGTCAGGAAATTTCTCCTTAGTTCTAGGTTGGATCTCTCTGAAAATCTTCATATTTTACTTCTTGGCCTGCCCTCAGGTTCAAATCCAGCCACTCTCTTCTCTCAATTATTGGAAGACTGCTATCAATACAATACAATACAATACAATACAATACAATACAATAGTAGAGTTGGAAGGGACCTTGGAGGTCTTCTAGTCCAACCCCCTGCCCAGGCAGGAAACCCTATACCATTTCAGACAAATAGCTATCCAACATCTTCTTTAAGACTTCCAGTGTTGGGGCATTCACAACTTCTGGAGGCAAGCTATCATATCACCTCTAGTCCTTCTCTTCATTAGACTAGACATATCTAGTTCCCTCAATCAATCATCATACGTTTTAGCCTACAGATCCCTTATCAGAATAACAGAGGGATTTTGGAGGTCTTTTAGTCTAACCCTCTGATCAAGCAGAAAACCGTACACCACTTCTGGCAAATGGTTGTCCAATCTATTCTTAAAAACCTCCAGTGTTGGAGCATTTACAACTTCTGGAGGCAAGTCGTTCCACTCATTAATTGTTCGAACTGTGAGGGAATTTCTCCTAGGTTCTAGGCTCCTTGATTAGTTTCCACCCATTGCTTCTTGTCCTGCCTTCAGATGCCTTGGAGAATAGTTTGACTCCCTCTTCTTTGGGGCAGCCCCTGAGATATTGGAACACTGCTATCATGTCTCCCCTGGTCCTTCTTTTCATTAAACTAAACATACCCAGTTCCTGTAACTGTTCTTCATATGTTTTAGCCTCCAGTCCCCTAATCATCTTTGTTGCTCTTCTCTACACTTTGTGAATTTACTCTTCACTAACAATAGCCATCCACAAGAAGAGGTATCCAGAATGTGTTTTTTTTTAAGTTGTCAGGAAAAGAAGGAGTGTTTAATTTATTCTAAAGAAGTTCTCCACGCCCAAAATAAGCTTAACCAAGAAGAATTAGACATGGGGAAGCAACGTTGATGCAACTTGAGTGAGAAATTCTCGCTAAGCATGGCTGCCAATCCTAAATCTAGCAACATTCTGTTGCAACTTCTCACTTCCATAGAACAGCATCTGTGTTTTAAGTGTGCCAAGTCGAATCTCTAAATGATGACCAGTTGATGAAAAAAACATACTGAGAGGAAGAGCAGACACTCAACTCCATTCCAGGAGAGAGAGAGAGAGAGAGAGAGAGAGAGAGAGAGAGAGAGAGAGAGAGAGAGAGAGAGAGAGAGAGAGAGAGAGAGAGAGAGAGAGAGAGAGAAGGTGGGGGAGGGAGGGAGAGGGGGGAAGAGGCAGGGGGAGGGAGGACAGGAGGGAGGAAGAGAGAGATGGAGGGAAGGGAGGGAGGACAGGAGGGATGGAGAGGAAGGGAGGAATGGAAGGAGAGAGCGGGAGTGCACCATTTTCACTGGCAGAGAGTTGCAGGAGTTTGTCTCAGCCAAAAACGGAGCTCGGGAGTCCGTTTTCACCAGCAGAGCATGCGGTGCTCCCGACATGATTGACATCAAGCTAGCCATGCCCACCCTGGCGATGCCCATCCCCTAAGGTCAAACACAACCCTGATGCGGCCCTCAATCAAATTGAGTTTGACACCCCTGGCTTAAAGGTACAGTACAGTACAGTACAGTACTATGAAGCAGTGTGCAAGCCTACCCTATTGCTATTGCTATTTTGCATTATTATTGCCTTACCAATTTCGTTGTATTTAAGTACAATGACAAGAAAGATTATACTTATACGTTGTATTGTATCCTATTTCACTGCATTGTATTGCAGTTACATCTGTTGTGGTCAAGGTGGGTCCGTAGACTTTTTCTAAATTTACAAATAAGGGCCTGAGTTTTGCTGAGAATGCAACCCTGGTTTTATTTGCTGAAGGAGAGCAATGGAATCCGAGGTGGAATTGGACCATTTCACTCGAACTGGTACCAGAAATCACAGGTGGGCCTGCCCATCCACCGTGGCACTATGCTATTATGGAATATAGGAACTGACACGGAATTCCGGGATCAAACAGAAAAGGTTTATTGCGCAAGATTCAGTCGCTACACAAGAAAGCAGAAGACTGAATCCGGAAGGATTCTAATGCAATCACTATTATACATACTTGTGACATTTCATGATTGGTTACAATTATGACAGCCCATAGCCCCCCCTCTCAAAGCTAAAATAACTTGCAGCCTTTCTAAGTATCTAAGTTTCCTGCCTAAGTTTCCTGTCTTCAAGTCTGCGGTTTGGCTATGTGTTATTTCCTTTTGATTAAGCTTCCTCTTGCAAACCCTTAATCTCCTCACTAAAGTTTCCTCTTACAGAACTCTTAACATGCTCCATTATAAAGACAGTTACATATATTTAAGATTCCCATTATCCCATATTATTCCATTCCATCTTAATGCCATCTCATTTAGGCACTTTTTTTTTAGCCAAAGCACATAAGCGGTAGACTAAGCTCATGCACGGAAGGGGCAAATGTGAGTTCACACTCGTGCTCACATTTGCGAACTGGTAGGGAAGGGAAGGGAATACTACCCCTGGACTCAATCTATATTATTCATAAGGCATCAGCCAGTCCCTTGCTGTTCCTTGAATTTCTTGCGATTTGTTGCCGTTACTTAAGCCACGGGAAGTTTCTTAAAAGTTTTTAATGTGTTTTAAACTGTAGGCTTTCTTCTCCAAATCATGCTTCACATTGTTTTCCTTCCAAACTTGATTATAATTGCTGCATCTTACGGTTTTGCCTGCTTGGTCCCAGGTATTTATTCCCGCTGCAAGATAACCTCGCAGAGAACCATAGATTGCCTAAACAAAGAAGCCGAAGATTTTAAAGTGTTTTAGGGAAAGTTGCTGAAGCGTTACATAATTGTTTGCTAATTATTATTTTTTTCTTGGAAATTTGTGGGGTTTTTTGTTTTTTTTTAACGATTCCCTTGAGTCAAGCTTGACACGTCTGGGTCATCTCCATGGCAAAATTACATTGCTTTGTCGTTTGTATCTTCCTGCTTTTGTTGGCTTGATTGTTTGTTTAATTCCCTAATCTAGCCTGCAGACCTGGAATGTTCTGGTGGCCTCTCATTTAACAATCATCACTTCCAACAGATTAGGTTTAATTTTTGTTTTTCAAGATTGGTTGAGTGCTGCCCTCTGCTGTTCGTAGTTAGAATGCAATAGAACCTCAAAGCCTTCACATTGCTTCCATCCTGAATTGGATTTAGACACCAGCTAGTATTTAGAGAACCAAGACTCTCCTCTCCTTCCCCTTCTCTTCCTCAGGCTGGCCCCATTGATCCTCTCCCATCTTATCCCCTCATCTCCCTCAGGCTTGCTCCACAGAGGCCTCTCCTTTCTTATCCCCTTCTCTCCCTCAGGCCGACCCCATTGATCCTCTCCTATCTTATCCCCTTCTTTCCCTCAGGCTTGCACCACAGAGGCCTCTCCTTTCTTATCCCCTTCTCTCCCTCAGGCTGGCCAGATCGATCCTCTCCTATCTTTATCCCCTTCTCTCCCTCAGGCCGACCCCATTGATCCTCTCCTATCTTATCCCCTTCTCTCCCTCAGGCTTGCACCACAGAGGCCTCTCCTATCTTATCCCCTTCTCTCCCTCAGGCTGGCCCCATTGATCCTCTCCTATCTTATCCCCTTCTCTCCCTCAGGCTGGCCCCATTGATCCTCTCCTATCCAGGGGTGGGTTCTGGCCGACACTATTGCCAGTTTGCTCATGCATGCATTTTGTCATGTGTACATGCGCAGTGCAATTAAAATTGTTCTGTGCATGCGCGGAACTGAAAAACAACATGGCGGCGCCAACGGCACCGACTGGGGAACCAGTTTGGGGATGTGGCAGGCCTGGGTCACTGCCGGTTCCAGCGACCCAGGCTGCTAAACCACTACCAGTTCAGCCAAACCGGTCCGAACTGGTAGGAACCGACCACTGCTCCTATCCCCTTCTCTCCCTCAGACTTGGCCCACAGAGTCCTCTCCTATCTTATCCCTTTCTCTCTCTCAGTTTAACTCCTTAGCATCAGAGCGTTTTTCAGGTGGGGAGGGGGAGTAGAATGTCTAAACTCCCAGCCCACAGGCCCGATGAGTCATGCGCTGGCCACACCCATGGCCAAGTGGCAGTTGGAACAGAGTTCTTTTCAGGTTGGGAGGGGGGAGTAGAACATCTAACTCCATAGCATCAAGCATGTTAATAATAATGTAAGAAATACTAATGATCTGATGGTCATTTTGAAAAATCCTTTCTTAGCGAGCACCTATAACCTAAGAGGAATATATGTGCCAAATTTCAAGTTTGTAGGCTTTACGGTTTAGATAGATAGATAGATAGATAGATGGATGGATGGATGGATGGATGGATGGATGGATAGATAGATAGATGATAGATAGATAGATAGATAGATAGATAGATAGATAGATAGATAGATAGATGATAGATAGATGATAGATAGACAGTCAGTCAGACAGACAGACAGACAGACAGACAGATGATAGATAGATGATAGATAGATAGACAGACAGACAGACAGACAGACAGACAGACAGACAGACAGACAGACAGATAGATTGATTTAGAATATTTTTATGCTCCCAAATGCAACCACTGGAACTCTGCTTGTATGAAATGAATGCTCAAATTGTTAAACAAAACTGTAAAATCAGAACATCTTGGTTAGTCTTCTCAGGGAAAGGACTGTGCAAATTCAGGCTCTTTGATTAATTTAGGATTGCGTATCTTTTATAACCTTGGGAAAAACTGTCTAATTCAGTCCCCACGTCGAGCCACGCTGATGGAATCCAGCCATTATTTCTACATTTGCCCCTAATGTGGATAATTCTATATGCTAATTAAAAGACCAACAGAAAGACGAAAGAAGCAGGATTGAAATAATTGAAAACTCCAGATGATTTTAATTCTGTCATCTTTTCAGAGCCTGTTCAGGCACATGCATCCCTTGGCTCAGCTTTTAAAAGGAAGGGAAAAAAATAAGGAGAAGAAAAGCTGAATCTTAAACGTGTTTTTTTGTTTTTGTTTTTTGCAATCCCAATTTTCACCTGACTGCGTTTGGCTGGAGAATCAGGCATGTAGACAGAATCAGGCATTACACGGACTTCGATATCCGATTTTTGAAAATATATCCAAGATATGATTTCTTACATTTCAACTTTGTTATGGCCATTCTTCTCCTTCTTCGTTTTTGGGCTTCTTTTTGAAGGACACAAACTCCAGAATAACACCCCCAGGCAGGGGGTCATCAACCTTAAACACTCAAAGAGCCACAAAGCTCCTAATCAGAAGCCCCCCCCCCCCCCCCCGTTCAATTCTGGAGCCAACCAGAAGTCTGTTTCCCCCCACCATAGAGTCTCCTCCTAGCACGGCGTCCTTTTTCCTCTACCTGTCCTAACCGGAAACCCTATCAGTTGTGGAGTGACCGGAAAACCCACCCCTTGCCATAGAGTCTCCTCCGGGAGCGCTGTGCTTTCCCCCTCCCTGACTGGTGACAGGGAGCCACAGCAGAGGGATGAAAGAGCCACAGGTTGCTGCCCCAAGGGTTTGTAGAAAAAAAATGTCAAACACAGCATTTTTAAGAGATGTGGATTTCAAACTCCCAGAATTCCCCAAGTAGCATGTTGGCTGGAGAATTCTGGGGGTTGAAGTCTGCCAAGTTTGGGGGAAAAAAACTTTGCTTTTGAACAAGGCAGCCAGGATTCCGTCCCAGCCTAATTTTCTTTGTTTTATTCTTTTAATTTCAACACAACATGAAGCGGACATGATGAAGAGGCTAACAGTTTCTACTTCATCATTTCCATCCGAATACCCTTGCACCCAGCACAGGCTCTAGGGACCTTCGTAGGAAATAAAAAATGGAGAAGAGTGGCATCTTAATGCTCTAACTGCAATTTCCCATTTGCCCCAGAACTAAGCAAGCAGTGAAGAACTTCAAGAACAATTGAAGTGGTCTTCATTCTATCGCTCTGCTAATGGAGCCTAGGACTTCTAAGACTGAAGTTTCACATTGACTGGCTATCCCTACAACTTTTGCAGTCAAATTCAAAAGCTCCAGGTTAAGGTAACAAGTGGTTAACTTTCACAAAGGGGATTCTTTCAAGGAATGTGTACTTGTTTTGGTGCTTACTCTGGTGCTTTTGAAAATATACTTATTTTCCAGAGGGCAGGACAATAAACAGTGGATGGGAACAAATCAAGGAGAGAAGCAACCTGGAATTGAGAAGAAACTGCCTAACAGGGAGGACAATTAACCAGTGGAACGACTGGCCTCCAGGAGTTGTGGGTGCTTCATCACCGGAGGTTTTTAAGAAGAGACTGGACAGTCACTTGTCTGAAATGGTATAGGGTCTATTGATCAGCTTGTTACACTAGAAGGCCTCCAAGGTCCCTTCCAGCTGCTGGAAGGGACCAGCAGCTGGTCGTCTTCTTCTTCTTCTTCTTCTTCTTCTTCTTCTTCTTCTTCTTCTTCTTCTTCTTCTTCTTCTTCTTCTTCTTCTTCTTCTTCTTCTTCTTCTTCTTCTTCTTCTTCTTCTTCCCCTTCCCCTCCTCCTTCTTCTTCCCCCCCCTCCTCCTGGTTTGTCAAACATGTACAACATAACAGGCATAAGTATAAACATGGACATGAACAAAGGAAATGAGTCCAAATAAATGGGGACCAGTAGGACAGGGACGGTAGGCATGCTGGTGTGCTTATGCACTCCCCCTTTATGGACCTCTTAAGAATGGGGTGAGGTCCACGGTAGACAGTTAGAGGTTGAAGCTGTGGGGTTTGAGGATGTAACAATGGAGTCAGGTAGAGCATTCCAGGCGTTGACCACTCTGTTGCTGAAGTTGTATTTTCTGCAATCAATTCTGGAGCAGTTTACCTTGAGTTTGTATCGATTGTTTGCCCCTGTGTTATTGCGGTTGAAGCTGAAGTAGTCATTGACAGGTAGTATGTTGTAGCAGACAATTTTGTGTACTATGCTTAGGTCCAACTGTAGGCAGTGTAGTTCTAAGTTGTCCAAGCCCAAAATTTCGAGCCCGGTGGCATAAGGGATTCTGTTGTGAGCAGAGGAGTGGAGGACACTTCTCGTGAAATACCTCTGAACTCGTTCAGTTGTATTAATGTCCGATATACAGTGTAGATTCCAGGCAGATGAGCTGTATTCGAGGATTGGTCTGGCAAAGGTTTTGTATGCCCTAGTTTGCAGTAAACTGTTGCCGGAGAAGAAGCTTCGCAAGATTAGGTTAACAACTCTTCTTCCTCCTCCTCTTTTTCTTCTTTTTCCTCTTCCTCGCCCTCCTCCTCTTTCTCCTTCTTTCTTAATTTGGATCCAAAGCATTCTCAAGGAACCTGAGCATTTGCAGATGGGGGCGGTGGGGGTGGGGAGGGAACCAACTGTATCTGAATCCATTGACGGGGTCTTTGTTTCTTGATAGGAAAACAAAATTAGATTGTTCATTTCATTTGCTTGCTCCAAATGGCCCCTTCAGAAATTTGATCAATATTCGTTTAATTCAGCTGAGACTGTGTCATCCAATTTTCACCCCTGCAGCCAATTTCATGGAGCACAAACTGGCTGCCTTCCTAAGTCCCCAAACCATCGATTAATGCTGAAAAGCATCTGATGCTTCTCCTTTTCTAAATTGCCATTACCTTAAAAATCTTTGGCAGCTCTAAGAGAGTATAGAAATTTCTCTTCTCGTACAAATGAGGCCCCCTCCCCCATTTTTTTTTTTAGAAAAAGAGAGGGGGGAATCTTCTATGCACAGAAACGTGGGACATGGCTTTAGTAGGAGTCTGTGCGTACATGTGTAATGGCACCACAAAACCAAGACCAAAATCTGTTTCCCCCTCCCCACAACAGATTAGCATTTCCCCCCAGTTTTCATTCATGAAAAACATAAAGGTTGACATGCCGTATTTTTCAGAGTAGAAGACGCACCAAGGTTTTGAAGAGGCAAATTAAAAAAAAAAGTTTTTGCACTCTGCAAACCTCCCAAAAACGGCCCGTCTTTCACGAAAAGAGGGATCGTTTTCCCCCCCAAGAAAGAAATGAATAGCCCTTAGGGGGCTTCCAGAGTGCTCCTGGGAGGTGCCCCCCCCAAAATGAGCAAAATATGTGCTATTTTTCACGAAAATGGGCCTGTTTTTTGTAAAAAAAAATGCATGCATAGCCTTTAGGAGGCTCATAGAGTACTCTTGGGGGGCAAAATTGAGCAAAAAACGGCCCGTTTTTCACTCATTTCTGTCCTCCCCAGCCCCCAGGAGCTCTCTGAAAACCTCCATAAGACTATGCACACCCATCTTGGTGAAGGGGGCAGGGTTTCTGGAGGCAAAAAATGCTGTATTCAGTGTGTAAGTCACACCTAGATTTTCAGCCTCTTTTTTGAGGGAAAAAGGTGCGTCTTATACTCCGAAAAAATACGGTAATTGGCTTTTGAAATGTATTCTGAAGGAGACAAGAACTTTGGTGCAATTCCGATACTCAGAGCAAAGGTTTTGAACTCATTGAGTTAGAATATCACTGTCCATTGTGAGTGTGTGAATAACAGAATAACCGAGTTGGAAGGGACCTTGGAGGTCTTCTAGTCCAACCCCCTGCTCAAGCAGGAAACCCTGTATTATTTCAGACAAATGGATGTCCAAACTCTTCTTACAAACCTCATTTCTGCCCTCCCAGGCCCCCAGGAGCACTCTGAAAGCCTCCTAAAGGCTCTGCACGGCCATTTTGGTGAAGGGAGCAGGGTTTCGTGAGGCAAAAAATGCCGCACTCAGTGTATAAGATGCATCCAGATTTTCAGCCTCTTTTTTGAGGGAAAAAGGTGCGTCTTATACTCCAAAAAATACAGTATCTGTTCTGGTTTGCAGTATTTTTCCATTCTGCTTCATTTCTCTCTTGGACTCGTATCAAGGCTGGTTTGTTATTTTAACACATTTGATCACTGAGCTAGAGAGAAGCATATTCTCTTGCTCAGTGTGTGCTGTGTGTCTTATTATATCTGTCTCTATCACTCAGTAGACTTCCTGGCCACCCGTGGCTTTTGAGCTGAAAGAAATTCTTGTAGGCAACCATTTCCGTATCATCTGTTCCTCTTTTGGCCTTTAACTGAAGTTCAAATGCGGAGCGAAGCTGCCAAAGATCAGGCCAACACACAGAGACACAACCTGGGGGTTGTTTGCTAATGAAGAGTGTGTAAGCGCAGCATCTCTCCCAAGGCTACGAAGTTTGACTTTTTTTTGGGGGGGGGGGAAATCTTCTTGTGAGGTGATCACCTGGAGGTTTGCAGTCCAGATATGGTGGCCCTAGTCTCTTGTGCTATTCTTTAAAGTTTTTTAGACTTCTGTAAAGGGCTGAAAACAGGTGGCTCAGTGGCTAAGATGCTGAGTTTGTCGATCAGAAAGGTCAGCAGTTCGGCGGTTCGAATCCCTAGTGCCTCATAACGGAGTGAGCTCCCGTGACTTGTCCCAGCTTCTGGCAACCTAGCAGTTCGAAAGCACGTAAAAAATGCAAGTAGAAAAATAGGGGCCACCTTTGGTAGGAAGGGAACAGCGCTCCGTGAGCCTTCGGCATTGAGTCATGCCGGCCACATGACCACGGAGACATCTTCGGACAGCGCTGGCTCTTCGGCTTTGAAACAGAGATGAGCACCTCCCCCGTAGAGTTGAGAACGACTAGCACATATGTGCGAGGGGAATCTTTACCTTTATAAGGCTGGAAAAAAAGAGGTAATGGCGCTTTAAGGAACTCCCTTGATGTGGATGCTAGCCTGAAAGCAATGTCTCCCCTCCCTTTTAAATATTTATTTATTTTTATTTTATTTATTTGTATCCCAACTTAATTTTTTATGTTTTTTGCAAATAATTCAAGGTGGCGAAAACATCTAATACAAATTCCAACCCACAATAAGAACCCTGTGAGGTGAGTTGTGCTGAGAGAGCGTGGCTGACCCAAAATCACCCAGCTGGCTTTCATACTTAAGGCAGGACTAGAACTCACCATCTCCTGGTGATGGACACAAAGTCACCCAACTGGTTTTTAGACCTCAGGCAGTACTAGAACTCATTATCTCCTGGTGATTGGCTCAAAGTTACCAGCAGATTTTCATGCCTAAGGCAGAACTAGAACTCTCTGTCTCCTGATAATTGGTCCAAACATACTCAGCTGCCTTTTATGGTAAGGTGAGACTAGAACTCAGAGTCTCCTGGTTTCCAGCCTGGTGCCTTAACTATAGACCTAATTGGCTTTCATATATTTTTACTGAAAGTTTTCAGAGCTAGAGTAAACATTTGTACAAATTAAAATGGAAAGGGGGAAAAAGAAGGAAGAAATAAAAAAAGCTAAAGCTCAGCATGAAGGAAGGCGAGGAGAAATGGGAGAAGAGTAGGTGGAGAGGAGAAGGAGGAACGGAGAGAGGAGAGGAGAAAGGGAAGAAGGAGAAGGGTAGGTGGAGAGGAGAGGAGAAAGGGAAGAAGGCGATGGGTAGGCAGAGAGGAGAAGGAGAAGTGGAAGAAGGAGATGGATAGGCAGAGCGGTGAAGGAGAAGGGTAGGTGGAGAGGAGAAGGAGGAAAGGAGAGGAGAAAGGGAAGAAGGAGATGGGTAGGCAGAGAGGAGAAGGAGAAGTGGAAGAAGGAGATGGATAGGCAGAGCGGTGAAGGAGAAGGGTAGGTGGAGAGGAGAAGGAGGAATGGAGAGAGGAGAGGAGAAAGGGAAGAATGAGAAGGGTAGGTGGAGAGGAGAGGAGAAAGGGAAGAAGGAGAAGGGTAGGCGGAGAGGAGAGGAGAAAGGGAAGAAGGAGATGGGTAGGCAGAGAGGTGAAGGAGAAGGAGAAGTGTAGGTGGAGAGGAGAGGAAAGGAGAAAGGGAAGAAGGAGAAGGGTATGTGGAGAGGAGAAAAAAAACCAATCCTGCTAGAAAACATAACTCAACAATCTCACCATATATTCCTCAAATTCATACCATACTATAAATTGTGGAGTTCTGGGAACTGCAGAACTGGAGGGGGGGGTCCAGGGTGCATCCTTTCTATAGCTGGGGGTGCCCCACCCTTACCATAAGCCATTCTGAGACATCACCTGGTGCATTTTTGCTCTTCGTCTCAGCTTCTGACTTGGGGACTGATGGTGTTTTTTTTGTGTCAGAGAAGCATATGAAAATCTCAACTTGATATTCAGTCTCAGGGAAGCCTCTTTGGATTATCTCAGCACCTCTCGCATTACCTGCTAGCAGCTGCGGCCTCAAGACCGCAGGTGCCACAGATACCTTCAACCAAACAAACCCTTTGATCCACTTAAAAAAAAGGGGGGGAGCTATCTCCTTTCACCTTTGCTGCAAAGGAATGCAAGAAAACGAGATCCCTTATCTCATTTCAGTTCTCTGAGAGCGCTGCTACTGCAGCTAAATGGGCATTTAAGAAGGAGAATGAGCAAGAGATGGCTTTTAGACAATAAAATAATGAGCTGAAAACTAATGGTCGGTCATCTGTTCTTCTTGTGGCTCAGCTATTAAAAGAGAGAGAGAAAGAGAGAGAGAGAGACAGACAGACAGAAGGGAGAGAGAGACAGACAGAGAAGGGGGAGGGAGGTGGAGAGAGAGAGACAAAGAGAGACAGACAGACATAGAGAAAGAGAGAAAGAGAGAAAGAGAGAGAGACAGAGAGACAGAGAGAGACAGAGAGAGACAGAAAGACAGAGAGAGAGAGAGAGAGAAAGAGACAGAGAGAAAGAGAGACACACAGAGAGAGACAAACAGCCAGAGACACAGAGAGACAGAGACAGAGAGAAAGAGTGACAGACAGAGAGAAAGAGAGGCAGAGAAAGAGAGAGAGAGAAAGTGATAGACAGACACAGAGAGACAGACAGAGAGAGGAAAAAAGACAGAGACTCAGAGAGAAAGAGACAAAGAGAGACAGACAGAGAGAAAGAGAGACAGAGACAGAGAGAAAGATAGAGAGAGACAGAAAGAAAGAGAAAGAGAGACACAGACAGAGAGAAAAAGAGAGACAGAAACAGAGAAAGAGAGACAGAGACAGAGAGAGAAATAGAGACAGAGACAGAAAGAGAGAGAGAAAGAGAGACAGACAGAGAGAAAGAGAAAAGAGAGACAGAGAAAAAGAGAGACACACAGAGAGAGACAGAGACAGAAATAGAGACAGACAGAGAGAGAGAGAGAGAGAGAAGAGAGAGAGAAAGAGAAGAAAGAGAGAGAGAGAGAGAGAAAGAGAGAGACAGACAGAGAGAGACAGACAGAAAAAGAGAGACACGCAGAGAGAAAGAGACAGACAGACAGAGAGAAAGAGAAAGAGAGAGACACAGAGAGAAATAGAGACAGAGACAGAGAGAAACAGAGGCAGAGGCAGAGAGAGAAATAGACAGAGACAAAGAGAGAGAAAGAGAGAGACAGAGAGAGAGAAAGAGAAAGACACAGAGAAAGAGAGACAGACAGAGAGAAAAAGAGAGAGAGAGAGAGAGAGACAGACAGACACCATAGGCAACATCATTATCATCCAATCTATGAGAAATAATGGGATATCAATCAATCAATCAATCAATCATTTCTCATTAAAACCAGCAGTGTACAAAAGGAGTTTTTTTTTTTTAAATTAAGATGCTTTACAAATAGTTCTCACCTCAGTGCCACAACTGAGCCCACAGCAGTTAAGTGATCTTCACTCCATTTTACGACCATTGTTACGTTAGTAACGCAAGTCCAGTTAGTGAAGAATTAACCGCACTTGACAAGCTCAGTTGTGAAATTAGTAACATCCGGTTGTTAAGCAAATCTGGTCCATTGACTTTGCTTGACAGAAGGTTGCAAAAGGGGATCACATGACAACCACCACCTTCTTCAGGACACTGCAGCCGTCGTAAATATGAACCAGTGGCCAAGAGTCTAAATTCTTGGGGATGCTGCAACGGTTGTAAGTATGGAAAAACGGTCCTGTCACTCTTTCTGGTGCTGTTGTAAATGAACTGTTGTAAGTGGAGCGCTACCTGTACTAGATTGGGCTGCCTCTGTAAAAAGCAGTGGTGGGTGAAATGCTACTGGTTCGGACCGGTTCCCCCAAACCGATAGCAAAGATGCCAGCTCTTTGCCCGAACCAGTAGGGGAAAAAATGCTACTGGTTCGAGCGAACCAGTTTTTCCAACGATCAGCTGTTCTGAACGATTTATGTTAGCTAGAATGCAGGATTTCCTGCTTTCTAGCGAATCTAAATCGATTGGCACAGCGAATTCCCCCATCGCTGTCTCGCTCCGCCAAACTCACCCAGATGTCATTTTGATGCTCTGTGCATGCATGGAAGATCCTGCGCATGTGCGGAGGTGGCGCATGCAAGCAAATGCGCACGTAGCTCTTATTGCTACCAAACCGATAGCAAAGGAAAGTGGATTTCACCCCTGGTAAAAAGTACTGTAAAAAGCTAGGGTTGAGCAAACACATCTTTTCAAAACGTCCATGCAGGATAGTTACGCACGGATACGTCTCAGATTACCCACCCCGGTGCCCAAACCGTACCGTAGGGTTGTTGAAAGAGAGAAGAAATCAGCTGAAAAAGAAAAGGTCAGCCTCTGATTGATCTCCACAATTCATTAGAGAGAGGGTGGCTCTTCCTAGCTGTTCTGCAAAGGAGAACAAATTCCTCATTAATCTCGGAGACAGTCACCCCCGAAGCGCATTCCAACGTGGTAGCAACTAATGTGATAAACAGGCATCTTGATAGAAAAGACGGGTGTCTCAGCTAAGCCGTACAACAGAGGGATGCAACATCAATCCATCAGAGGAGAGCTGGAAGGGACCTTGGAGGTCTTCTAGTCCAACCCCGCCGCTCAAGCAGGAGACCCTATACTATTCCAGATAAGTGGCTGTCCAGTCTCCTTTTGAAAACCTCCAATGATGCAACTGCTAAAGGTGAGCTGTTTTGTGGGTTAATTGTCCTCATTGTTAGGAAATTTCTACTTAAATCCAGGTTGCTTCTCTCCTTGATTAGTTACTATCCATTGTTTCTTGCCTGATCTTCTTTGGGGCAGCCCCTTAGATACTGGAAGACTGCTATCACGTCACCTCTAGTCCTTGGAAGTTCAACTCCCTGCTCAAGCAGAAAACCCTATACTAGTGATGGTGAACCTTTTCGGCACCAAGTGCCCACACTAGAGGTGGATATTCAACAGGTTCTGAACAGTTCTGGAGAACCGGTAGCGGAAACTTTGAGTCGTTCAGAGAACCGGTAAATGCTACCTGTGGCTGGCCCCGCCCCCATCCATTCTCAGTCTTCCAAGTCCCAGCTAATCGGAAGGAAATGGGGATTTTACAGTATCCTTCCCCTGCCACGCCCACCGAGCCATGCCATGCCCACCAAGCCACGCCCACAGAACCGGTAGTAAAAAAAATGAATCCCACCATTGGCCCACACTGGAACACACACGCATGCCAGAATGCCGGAAACCAAAGAGCAGCTGGCTGGTGCACACACACACACAGGCCACCCTCTTCAAGGAAAAACAAAGTCCAGTTGTCTTTGTTTTTTGTTAAATCACCTTTGCGATTTCCAGGCAGTGGTGACAGACCTGGCACAATGTGGCTGCTCTATGGGAACAGGGAGTCCTTGACTGATGATCCCTTCATTAATCCCTTCATTAAGACCCCCATTTCAGTCGCGAGTCAGCTCTAAGGGGACAAACAGTTAGAAATGGAATGTGGGAGGTTTGTCCCTTCACACCAGTGGTGGGTTCTGGAACAGGCCCGGCGTTGCCCACATGGATGAAGGTGCATGCGTTGTACCTGCCTGTGACACCTCTGCAAGCCTCCATGATGCTCCAGCTGCTCGGCAGAGCATCGCATAGGTGCCATACGTACCATGCATATGCGCGGAAGCTCCAAAGGGTTAAAGGATAGATAAGGAGCTTGGGTGGGCGGGCAGGTCCTCCAGAGCACCGTACCGGAACGGTACCCAGTGCTCCGGGCAGGCTCCGGTACGCCTGTACCGGGGCGTATCGCCTGCAACCCACCACTGCTTCAGACTTGCAAGCTTCTGTTAATGTAGCCTTATAATACATTGGATTTAATTCATCTTGTCTCTTGTCTGGCTTCACCTTGGAGGTCTGACATCAACGTTGATTTTTTCTTTGTCCCCTCGCTGTTTCTACTCCGCCATGCTTCCTCCTAATTTTGCTCTCGGGAGCACAAGAAAAGCGGTTGTTTCTTCTGCATCCATTTGATGCACGCCACGCTGTGCACAGCCATTCTAGCAGCAACAGGAAATAAAAATAGTATTTAAAGGACCCCGGCGTGACCTTTCCAACCTAAGCCTCTGCACGGATCCTGCTTGGCTCTTTCCATTTGTACTGCTGATTGCGAAGCTTTGAAAGTGCAGCAGGAAATGTAGCAACACATTTTAACCGTCTTCATAAGGTTAAAAATGCCACAGCTATGAAGTCTTCTTGGGACACTGAGCTTGTTTGTTTGTTTGTTTGTTTGTTTTAACAAACGGCATCTCTGTCTTGCTGGGGTTAAGGCTGTTTTATCCCATCCGGTACCTAATAGCTTCCAGAGAGCATGGTGAGCTTTGCTACTGAGCTTCAGAGGTGGTGTTCAGCCAGTTCTGACCGGTTCTGGAGAACCGGTAGCGGAAATTTTGAGTAGTTTGGAAAACCGGGAAATGCCACCTATGGCTGGCCCCATCCCCATCTATTCTCTGCCTCCCGAGTCCCAGCGTATCGGAGTCTCAGCTGATTGGCTGGGTCTTCTTTTGTTGCCCTGCACAGGAGTTGGAAAGCAGGTTGGAGGGGTGGGGAGGGAATGGGGATTTTGCAGTATCCTTGCCCTGGAGTATGGAGGGAATGAGGATTTTGCAAGTATCCTTCCCCTAGAGTGGGTATAGAATGGGGATTTTGCAGTATCCTTGCCCTGGAGTATGGAGGGAATGAGGATTTTGCAAGTATCCTTCCCCTAGAGTGGGTATAGAATGGGGATTTTGCAGTATCCTTGCCCTGGAGTATGGAGGGAATGAGGATTTTGCAAGTATCCTTCCCCTAGAGTGGGTAGAGAATGGGGATTTTGCAGTATCCTTCTCCTGGAGTGGGGAAGGAATGGCGATTTTGCAGTATCTTTCTCCTGGAGTGGGAGGGAATGGAGGTTTTACAGTATCCTTCCCCTGTAGTGGATAAAGAATGAGGATTTTGCAGTATCCTTCTCCTGGATTGGGGAAGGAATGGAGATTTTGCAGTATCCTACCCCTGGGGTGGGTAGAGAATGGGAATTTTGTAGTATCCTTCCCCTGGAGTGGGGAAGGAATGGAGATTTTGCAGTATCCTTCTCTTGGATTGGGGAAGGAATGGAGATTTTGCAGTATCCTTTTCCTGGAGTGGGTAGAGAATGGGGATTTTGCAGTAACATTCCCCTGGAGTGGGGAGGGAATGGAGATTTTGCAGTATCCTTTTCCTGGAGTGGGTAGAGAATGGGGATTTTGCAGTAACATTCCCCTGGAGTGGGGAGGGAATGGAGATTTTGCAGTATCCTTCCCCTGCCACGCCCACCAAGCCACACCCACAGAACCGGTAGCAAAAAATTTTGAATCCCACCACTGCTGAGCTTCCTACTACAGTTTCGGGATAAAGATTTATACAAATAGAAGAGAATCGTTCTAGCTCAATGTCTATGGAGAGTCTCACTCATTCAGGTCATGGTTATCCCAAAGGTGGAAGGATGCATGTTTTTTGGGCAATCGCAGTAGACTGCTAGCTGATCAGTTTAAGTCCAAGGAGCATTCCAATGATTATGCAATATCCTTCCCCCAGGAGTGGGGAGGGAATGGGGATTTTGCAGTATCCTTCCCCTGCCACGCCCACCAAGCCACACCCGCAGAATCGGTAGTAAAAAAAATGAATTTCACCACTGCCACCAAGTGGTTGGTCCGATTGTTGCCGTCAGGGGTATCATTATGCTTTGTCAACCATGAAAAACAGGGAAGGGCTTTTGACTATACAGGTAGTCCTCACTTAGTGACTTCTTGTTCAGCAACCATTCGAAGTTACTACAGTGCTCAACAAGAAGACTTATGGCCGGTCCTTGAAGTTGTGGCTGTCGCGGTGTCCCCACAATCACAGGATCACGATTGGGGCACTTGGCAACTGGCACACAGTTATGATGGTCACACTTCCCACAACCACATCACCATCACTTGTGATCTTCACTACCAGCTTCCAAGAAGTCAAGTCAACGAGGAAACCAGCCACCACCTGATGTTGTGCTTAATGGCTGCTCATGATTCCTTAACAGCCACAACGTGAGCTGTCATTGTACACTGAAGATCGTAATGAATTTCGTTGTACGAGGTGGAATGACAATAAAGTAAACTAAACTAAACCAAATGGGAGACAGTAGACTGTCTGAATGCTAAGGGCAAACAGCAACTTCAGTTGATCACGGTTAGGAAGGAACCATCAGAAGCATCAGGGTTTAACGAGCAATTGTCTGTCTATGTTTCCTCATTTGCACATGCCTATGCATTACACAGAAACACACGCCTTGCTCTAAAAGAAACATTCAGCACAATTGTACTTTCCCACAGACTGCTGGCTGATCAGTTTAAGTCCAAGGAGGATTCCAATGATAGCGGTCTTCCAATATTTGAGGGGGTTGTCACACAGAAGAGCGGCGTCAACCCATTCTCCAAAGCACCAGAAGGCAGGACAAGAAGCAATGGATGGAAAGTAACCAAGGAGGGATCCAACCTAGAACTAAGAAGAAATGTCCTGACAGTGAGAACAATTAATTCGTGGAAGGGCATTGTGTTCTGAAGTTGCAAGTGTTCCATCAAGAAGAGATTGGACAACCCTTTGTCTGAAATGATATAGGGCCTTCTGCTTCAGCAGAGGGTTGGACTTCCAAGGTCCCTTCTTCCATCTGATGTCAGGCTTGGAAACAATCTTTTGCATTGGGCCTTCACGCCTGCCATGTTTTCTACTGTGGGAAAATGGGAGGGGGGATTATATAAAGTATGGGAGATATATAGTAATAACATTCCTTTCTCAGAGAGACAAGGACATCTTGCCCTGCACCTGGAAGGGTGTGACTAGAGGGCATCTCCAGTTGGGATGATGACTGATTGGACTGCGTGTTGGACATGTGGCTGCTGGGCAGGGACTTGAACTTTCATTTGGATGAGGAAAACTGGGAAGCTTTCAGATTCAGGTTTTCCCAGATGTGCCACTATGACATCTCTAATAAAATGGAACTTTGAGGAATTTCTAGCCTCAGAGTCTTCTTTGGTTGGGGGTATTACGTGGAACCCTGGAATCTGGCTTTTATTCTTGAACTTGGGAAACTGAGATTGCAATTTATTTTTTCCCTATTTTCTACATTCCTCGATTCTCCCCGTTGCTACCGTTAGCTTCTGCTTGCTCCCTGCAGAAGATCAGAGGGAATACTTAAAAGAAACAGCCATTCGAAGGAAACCAAATCAGTTCACCCCTTAGATAGAACTCCCTGTGAGAAAGCACAATTGTGCTGAATGTTTCTTTTAGAGCAAGGCGTGTGTTTCTGTGTAATGCATAGGCATGTGCAAATGAGGAAACATAGGCAGACAATTGCTCGTTAAACCCTGATGCTTCTGATGATTCCTTCCTAACCGTGATCAACTGAAGTTGCTGTTTGCCCTTAGCATTCAGACAGTCTACTGCCTCCCATTTGGTTTAGTTTAGTTCACTTTATTGTCATTCCACCTCGTACAACAAAATTCAATACGATCTTCAGTGCACAATGACAGCTCAGGTTGTGGCCGTTAAGGAATCATGAGCAGCCATTAAGCACAACATCAGGTGGTGGCTGGTTTCCTCGTTGACTTGACTTCTTGGAAGCTGGTAGTGAAGATCACAAGTGATGGTGATGTGGTTGTGGGAAGTGTGACCATCATAACTGTGTGCCAGTTGCCAAGTGCCCCAATCGTGATCCTGTGATTGTGGGGACACCGCGACAGCCACAACTTCAAGGACCGGCCATAAGTCTTCTTGTTGAGCACTGTTGTAACTTCGAATGGCTGCTGAACAAGAAGTCACTAAGTGAGGACTACCTGTATAGTCAAAAGCCCTTCCCTGTTTTTCATGGTTGACAAAGCATAATGATACCCCTGGCGGCAACAACCGGACCAAACACTTGGTGGCAGTGGTGAAATTCATTTTTTTTACTACCGATTCTGCGGGTGTGGCTTGGTGGGCGTGGCAGGGGAAAGATACTGCAAAATCCCCATTCCCACCCCACTCCTGGGGGAAGGATACTGCAAAATCCCCATTCCCACTGTACTCTGCGGCCAGCCAGAGGTGGTATTTGCCAGTTGTCTGAACTACTCAAAATTTCCGCTACCGGTTCTCCAGAACTTGTCAGAACCGGCTGAATTTCACCCCTGCTTGGTGGGCTCCGTAATACCTTGGAGTCTCTGGCCTGCTGGCAAAACCATGTCTTCATGATTTTTGAAAGGATGTCGGGCAACCCTATTATTTTTGCAAGGACGATGTTCCACATGTATCTTCAATTCCTCTTAGCTTAAAAAAAAAAAAAGACTGCACGGCATCCTCTCTTTCTCTTCCTGTCCCTCCATTTTCTCTTCCTCCTTCCTGCAGGGATAGCAATCCATGGGTCCCCCAGGGGTGTAGCTGCCTCCTCCGGTATTTTATGAGAACGTATAAAATTGTCTGTAATAGTCTTTTCACATTTCAATCCAATTTGTAAGAAGGCTTGCCGGCTATAGATGCCCCTTTCCCCACAGGGCTCATCCATGGGGGCAGCCATCTTGAATGGCAGTTGGAACTAACTTAATGTAAGGTTTCCTAAAAATGCCCTAATTGATTCATGAGTATTGAGCCAAGTTTCAATACAAAACTAGTCATTTATTAGGAGCACCATAGGCAAGGCCTTTTCCCAGTCAGATCTAAGTTTTGTTTGAGTTATAGCTGAACGTTACCCTTGTTCCTTCTCTTCCCGCAGTCTGTGTCATAAATCACATTCCCCAATGAGGTGCACCCATCCCAAGCCTGCTGCAGTAATTTGAGATCCGACTTCTGGGTAGCTTTTCCAAAGGTTAAATAAAGACTTGCCGACTGTAGATGCCTCTTGCCCCACAGGGTTCAATCAAGGGGGGGGGGAAATGAACCCAATCCACACTATACACTGAAAAAAGGAGTGCCCAGCTGCAGCATCCATGTGTACAGCATGGCACATGAACATGGCACATGTATGAGGAAAGGACTCTCTCTTCTTCAATTTACAAGCCATCGGTTAGCTCAGATCCTCCTTCCTGCTGTAAGATCTTTATTTACCCCAAAATATCTACAGTCTATTCACCTCACTCAGCAGAAAGTCCCAACGTGGGAATTTAATGAGGCAAAAGACTTGTCCAATCAAGCTCATTTGTCAATGAATTTTAAAAAAATTCCCAGTCATCTGAGCCTCATCTTACACTGCAGGTATAAAACTGTCGAGACATGGAGCTTATGGATGGCACCCCCAGGTTGGGAATGCTTCGGAATATTTAGGGGGTTGTCTAAATGGATCTGGGGAGGAAAGTAAATCCCGCAAGAAGCCCATCTGGAAACCATGTTCTCTGATAGTGTTCTGACGTAGGCTTCACAAAGTCACAAAGCAGACTTTTTATCCCGACAAAACTCCTTTTGTCCCTTTTTGAGGGATGCGGTGGCTCAGTGGCTAAGACGCTGAGCTTGTCGATCAGAAAAGTCGACAGGTTGGGGGTTCGAATCCCTAGTGCCACGTAACAGAGTGAGCTCCCATGACTTGTCCCAGCTTCTGCCAACCTAGCAGTTCAGAAGCATGTAAAAATGCAAATAGAAAAATAGGAACCACCTTTGGTGGGAAGGGTACATCGTCCCGTGCACCTTTGGCATTTAGTCATGCCAGCCGCATGACCTCAGAGATGTCTTCAGAAAGTGCTGGCTCTTCAGCTTTGAAATGGAGATGAGCACTGCTCCCTACAGTTGGGAGCGACTAGCACGTATGTGCGAGGGGAGTGCCCACACCAGAGGTGGTATTTAACAGGCTCTGACCATTTCTGGAGAACCGGTAGCAGAAATTTTGAGTAGTGTGGAGAATTGGTAAATACCATCTTTGACTGGCCCCGCCCCATCTATTCTCTGTCTCCCAAGTCCCAGCTGATCGGGAGGGAATACAGATTTTACAGTACCCTTCCCCTGGAGTGGGAAAGGAATGGAGATTTTGCAGTAAACTTCTGGAGTGGGGAGGGAATGGGGATTTTGCAGTATCCTTCCCCTGGAGTGGGGAGGGAATGGGGATTTTGCAGTATCCTTCCCCTGGAGTGAAGAGGCAATGGAGATTTTGCAGTATCCTTCCCCTGGAGTGGGGAGGGAATGGAGATTTTGCAGTATCCTTCCCCTGGAGTGGGGAGGGAATGGGGATTTTGCAGTATCCTTTCCCTGGAGTGGGGAGGGAATGGAGATTTTGCAGTAAACTTCTGGAGTGGGGAGGGAATGGAGATTTTGCAGTATCCTTCCCCTGGAGTGGGGAGGGAATGGAGATTTTGCAGTATCCTTCCCCTGGAGTGGGGAGGGAATGGAGATTTTGCAGTATCCTTCCCCTGAGTGGGAGGGAATGGAGATTTTATAGTATCCTTCCCCTGGAGTGGGAGGGAATGGGGATTTTGCAGTATCCTTTCCCTGGAGTGGGGAGGGCATGGGGATTTTATAATATCCTTCCCCTGGAGTGGGGAGGGAATGAGGATTTTGCAGTATCCTTCCCCTGTAGTGGGGAGGGAATGGGGATTTTGCAGTTTTCTTCCCCCTGGAGTGGGGAGGAAATGGGGATTTTGCAATATCCTTCCCCTGGAGTAGGGAAGGAATGGAGATTTTATAGTATCCTTCCCCTGCCATGCCCACCAAGCCACACCCACAGAACTGGTAGTAAAAAAAAATTGAATCCCACTACTGCCTGGAACGTGTGAACGTAGAAAGATGGGAGAGGGGAAAATGGCCCTGGAATCTTCTCCAACTTCCCATCCATCACTGTACAACGCACGGCTGAAGAAGTCCATCATCTCACAGCTGGGTTGACTGTAGTCATCCCACACTCTACCAATCAACATTTCTCTGAAACATCCGTGGTGGGGTGGGTGGGAGGATAATTGCACACAGTTTCTTTTCCATCCAACTGAACGAGAGTATTTTTTTAAATGCACACAGCTAATGGCCTCCAACGATGAATGCACGCCAAGGAGATGCCTTTAATTGAGCAACTTCTATATTTAATAATCCCGATTAATTGGCGGAAGGAGTTGCGGGTCCACGCTGCACGGGGTGGTTAGCAAAAAAATAATAATTGGCAAGTTTACCCTGTTCTAAATTTTATTAGCGAAGTCAGATGGCGAAGTCTCTGGTGCTAAGAACAGGGTGTGACCGGGATTTATTTATTTATTTATTTTATTACACTTATAAGCCGCTCCCTCTCCTCAAGGGACTCAGGGCGGTGTACAATAAATACATATCATATGTTACACAGGAGGAGGTATAAAACTCACAACAACAATTTTAAAATAACACAATAATTACAATAATTAATGGAGTTAAAAACATTAAAATACCCTAAAATTTAAAATTGCCAGGGGGATTAGAAGATAGAGCTATGGTTACGCCAGGCCAGCTAGTTGGAACAGGTGGGTCTTGAGTTTCTTGCGGAAGGAGTGGAGATCAGTAGTAGTCCTAATGTCGGGGGGGAGGTCATTCCAGAGGGCTGGGCCCATCACAGAGAAGGCCCTGCTCCTGGGCGCCGCCCTCTGGCACTGCTTCGTGGACGGCACCCGGAGGAGTCCCTCCCTGTGAGAGCAAATTGGTCGCAGGGATGTATGGGGCAGGATGCGATCCCGCAAGTAACTAGGTCCTATGCCATGGCATATCTATCACGGTTCTGCAATGCTCGTAGAGTGTTTGTTCTCGTTTTACCTTCATTATATTCCTTTTATGTTTTAAGTTACGAGTGGCGCAAAGAGCCATGGGAAGACACATGCTCAGCATCGTAAGACAAGATACAAGGATCCGAACGTGGATTTAGAGAACAAACAACAGTGTACGATGCCATTCAGAGAGGCCACTTGGAGGTTTAACTTTGTCACCTGAGCAGTGCAGATGGGTGTCGCGTGGCCTCAGTGACTCTCTTAACAGGATGCAAATGACCAGCTGTCTGCAAGGAGTATAAATCCTCACATTTTCCACTATCCAGTCAGAGCTGAAGAAGCTTCTTGGTTGAGAAGCGAAACGTCTTCATAGAAAAAGTCCAGTTTGTCAGAGTTTGCAGTAGAAATCACATCCAGAAAGCACACACAGATAACTGATTCAGCAGGATTCATTAACTTCTTTATGGACATAATAACAGAGGAATAAATGTACAATACCAATAGCAGATTCTTTCAACGGGGTAGAAGCTACAAGCAGAAAACAAGCCGGAGAGAACAGTTTCATTCCAGAGTTCAGAGCAGAAAGAGCAGTTTGAAAGAGGCGGTGGTGAGGCCCCTGCTCAGGAAGCCTTCCCTGGACCCAACGGTTCTAGTCAATTATCGTCCAGTCTCCAACCTTCCTTTTTTAGCGAAGGTTGTAGAGAGTGTGGTAGCACAACAGTTCCCACGTCACCTGGAGGAGAATGATTATCTAGACCTGCGCCAGTCCGGCTTCCGACCCGGGCACAGCACGGAGACGGCCTTGGTCGCATTGGTTGATGATCTCTGGAGGGCCAGAGATAGGGGCTGTTCCTCTATCCTGGTCCTATTAGATCTCTCGGCGGCGTTCGATACCATCGACCATGGTATCCTGTTGCACCGGCTAGAGGGGCTGGGAGTCAGGGGCACCGTTTTACGGTGGTTTGGCTCCTACCTCTCCGACCGGACGCAACGTGTGTTGGCAGGGGAGCAGAGATCGACCCGGAGGTCACTCACATGTGGGGTGCCACAGGGGTCGGTGCTCTC